>NC_088335.1:42947500-43197500 GCF_036884655.1 Musa acuminata AAA Group
TTACTGTAACCACTTACACGTGATATGCACGTGATCGTGAAGCGTCGACCACCTCCCCATCCCGGTGCGACCGTAGTCTTTAAAATGATCAATTTGAATGGGTTAGACCAAGTCAATCCAACACCACATGATCTAAGACATGCACAATACACCTCTTTCTACGTGTATCTATTTAGAGATGGATGGATGGATGGATGGATAGATGCACACACTTGATTGTTGAGACCTTTGAATGGGTTGCGCTAAGTAGAGGTTCCAATATTAATCCGAATCCACTGTGCATTGGTCTAATCCAATCTAAATCTAATGAGGTCAATTTTGACCCAATTTGACTGAACATAATTTTCAATAGGCCGGTCTCCCCTCTATGAAAACTTATCGACCGGCCTCGACAGATGCACAGTGACTTCCAATTGTCCTCTTGCATCCCCGTGGACTAATACAAGAACTCGTCGCTGAACCACTCCTATCAAACAGCAGAATTGATTAATTCCTGCATTCTGGTAGTGTTGGTGAGAATACAAATTCAAAGATGCTAAGAATATGATACTTGTCAGCAAATAAACCTGTTTAATCCACAAAACTTTCAAAAATATTGCAACAAACATTCAACATGAATCCATGAAAATAACAATAACAATTTGGTGAAGGAGATTAATATGCAAATACAACAATCTTAATCTACCAACTACACTGGTGACCATATATTCAATCCAAAAAGTTAACACCTACGAAAGCCAGCATGAAAAAAGGGGATTTTGTAAGACAACCATTGGATCTGTCAATCTGTTGGTAAAATACAAATGTTGACAGCAAAGTTAAATCCAGCAGAAAATGTATTCATCTTCGGATGGCCTCTGAAGAAACTGAAGGAGAAAAACAAAAGAGAGGTGACTACACTTCCACAGAGCAAATAAGTAATGTTTTATCGTATAGTGGACTTGAAGCATTAACCTAGTCAGTCATTTGCTGCCAGTACATCCGGCAAGGGAAGGTTTTCCAGCTTTCTTATAACTAGCTTCTTTTGAGGGGGATGATCTTTAAGGGATTGATCAGCATCCGCATCCACAACTATTGAGTCATCTTCGTCAAAATCTCCTTTAAGAACACCAAGAGCAATTTCATTCTCCACCATCTGCTGGATTACCCTCTTCACTGGTCTGGCACCAAAGTTAGGGTCAAAACCAAGGTTCCCAAGAAGCTCAACTGCTGCTGGTGTATAATGAAGGTAGATGTTCTTTTGTTTAAGCCTGTCTTTCAAATGCCCCAACTGCATCAACAGAGTAACAAGCTCATGAGATAACAGGCCATTACACCAAATGAGAGATTCACCATAGAATAAGCTCAATTTTGCAAAGCTATACAGAGTGACATAGTTAAATACTGGGTGTGGTAGCACATCCAGGATCAAGAAAAAAAATTACGTTACGAAGTGATTACCGTGCCTATCAACCAAAGAGCAATGACAATAAAAGATACAGCAAAGGATCAATTAGCAATTCAACATAAATGGCAGCATATCAGTAACACCTAACACAAATAAGTTAATGAACACGGTAAATTACATGTCATACATGTTAAATGAAAGGATATATAGCATGCAATAGATGTTGCTGCTTCTAAACCATAAAATCATAAGGGCATACCTGCATCTCAACAATACGATTGATCTGTCTATTATCCAGAGGCTGGAATACAATATACTCATCAATCCGGTTCATAAATTCCGGGCGAAACGTTTGTCTGGCCAACTCAAGAACCTGCTTCTTCATTAGTTCATACACAGCATCCTTGGTATCATGTGTGTTTTGCAGAGTATCAAGGATGAAGTGTGAGCCAATATTTGATGTCATTATAACAACAGTATTTGTAAAACTGACAGTCCTTCCCTGTGAATCAGTAATTCTTCCATCATCCAGCAGCTGCAACAGAATATTGAAGACATCATGGTGTGCCTTTTCAATTTCATCAAAAAGAACTACAGCATAAGGCCTTCGTCGGACAACTTCGGTTAGCTGGCCCCCTTCCTCGTAACCAACATAACCTGGTGGTGCACCAACCAGTCGGGAAACTGCATGCTTTTCCATGTATTCACTCATATCTATCCTTACAAGTGCATTCTCTGTGTTGAAAAGGTAGCCTGCCAAAGCTTTTGCAAGCTCAGTTTTACCAACACCAGTGGGACCCATAAACATGAAACTCGCTATAGGCCGATTTGGATCTGATAATCCTGCCCTAGAACGTCGGATTGCATCAGCCACTGATCTGACAGCAATATCCTGACCCACCACTCTCTTATGCAGTACGTCTTCCAAATGGACCAGTTTGTCCCTCTCTGACTGCTGAAGATTTGAGATAGGTATACCAGTCCACTTACTAACAATTTCAGCAATATCAAGGTCTGTGACCTCTTCCCGAAGCATTGACTTTCCTGACTGCCGGAATTCAGCAAGCTTCTGCTCAGCCTCTTGAAGCTGTCTTTGTAGAGATATAAGTGTACCATACTTCAGTTCAGCAGCACGGTTCAAATCATATTCACGTTCAGCAGCTTCCATTTCCAAATTAACTCTATCAATCTACAGTAACATCAAAGAATTAGAATGATAACCGATCATTGATTCTGTAAGTTCTACAACTTTTTCCTGGCCAAAAGGACCTTACCTCCTCTTTAATTGAACGAATTTTGGTCATGAGGGATTTTTCCTGCTCCCACTGTTCTGTTAGTTCTTTCTGTTTTTGTTTTAGTGATGTTAAATCTGCTTCCAGCTTGCTTAGTCGTTCTTTAGATGCTTTATCAGTGTCATTTTTCAAGGAAAGCTTCTCCATTTCTAACTTCAGCACTGCTCTATCTACCTCGTCCAACTCAGTGGGCTTTGATGTTATCTCCATTTTCAGCTTTGCAGCTGCTTCATCAATAAGATCGATGGCTACAAGCACCGACAAGATATGTTAAAGATCATCCATATAAAATTTGCTATAACCAAAATATTATGTTTCATCACAATGTGCAAAGTATCAGCATACCTTTGTCGGGCAGAAAACGTTCAGTGATGTACCGATCAGATAGAACTGCAGCTGCAATAAGAGAACTGTCGGATATCTTTACACCATGATGCAATTCATAGCGTTCGCGAAGTCCACGAAGTATTGATATTGTGTCTTCTACGGATGGCTGACCACAATAAACCTGCTGAAACCTACGTTCCAAAGCAGGGTCCTTTTCAATGTACTTTCTGTATTCATTCAAGGTAGTTGCACCAATACAACGAAGTTCTCCTCGGCCTAACATAGGTTTCAGCAAGTTACCAGCATCCATTGCCCCACCAGTTGCTCCTGCATTGTACAATACGACAAAGGACCAACAAATCAGAGGACGGTGTTCCATGTTTGTCATGCAATGATTTTTATTTTGGATATTTTGGCATAATGGTTTAGTGGATTCTACACTTCCATAATGCATATGCCATGAGAAGGGTCAAATATAAAATCCAATACTAGGGTGAGATTGCATATATCGGCTTACACAAAAATTCTACTTAAAATAACATATTAGTCAAACCAAATAACTACCAAAGTTCCAAGTATAAAGCTAGAAATGACCAAAATCAAGATACTTGGAAGAACTACAGAACATTTAAACAGTAAAAATATTAGCAATCTAATTAGCTTGCACCTGCGCCTGACTCTTTTCTACTAATCAGGCATCAACTTGTACATACAGTTGTAGACATATGGTTATACCCAGTACACAGTAGAGCAAAGAAAAGTTAAGATAACTAAGAATGATACATATATGTCAGTTTGTCAGGTGAAAATTCCATCAGTAGAGTACAGAGTGGCAAAGCAAAATAAATCATATGCCACTTTCTCTAACACCTCAAATGCCATATAGTGAAAAAAATAGCCTGTCACCAAAAACCAACAACCTTCATCTAAAACAATTTCAGCAGTGATTGATTAATTATCAATGTACTAACATATAGAGTATTGTTCACAAAATTTTGCTCCTAGCCCTCCTACACAAAATTTCCTATATTAATAGTCATGGAGACAACTTCAAACATTTGTGAAAACCTTCTATTATAAGTCTAGTAACCGACCATAACCAGGAATATGAATGACAAAATGTACCCTAGGCCTAAAAAACCATGTTCAACAAAAACATATCTGATCCTGCATAACTTTAACTAACAGAGAAAAGACCTTCATAGGAAAATCTACGCTGTTGGAAGAAGCATATACTATAAAAAAAAAATCCTAAAATAATATGTTGGTCTCCATGGATCCTTTCCCATTTTTATACATTAGTCATATTTGTGTTACTTCAAAATCTAATGCTAGTTTTACTGAATGCAACCCCAGTTTTTTCAAGCTCTCAGACCAGCTGCAGAAGCTTCAACAGTTCACTAGAAGTTGCTTAACAGAGTAAAATATCAAAAATGTTTAGGAAGCAAGGTAATTCAGGAATTATTATGATAGGTCCAAAAAAACAAATTGTTTTGTTCAGTTAACCTCTACCAGGAATAATTTATTGAGACCAAATCAAAAGTTTCCAAAAATGATTTATAATGTTAAAAGTCCTCCAATATATTCATCAAACTTAATACAAGTCAATAATGATTAGTGTTGCTTACTCCTTGAGAGTTACCAAATAAATCTACTGAGAAATTACATATCTCTTTAAGAGATGCTGCTCCACAAATCCAAGTTTGGATTGTTCCAGACTGCACTTAGTTTCAAAAAGAAAGCATGATTTTTTTTTGTGATTTTGACTGCAGACTAGAGTTATTCATTCAGAGAAAAAAAAAGTTGTGAATATCAACATGATTTTCAGCATATAATTGCTTGTTTTTCAAAAAAAAAAAAAGAAGAAGGGGAACATTTGAAACTGCATTATGATCGTTGGACATGAAAAATGAGTACAAACCTGCACCAACTACAGTATGTATCTCATCAATGAACAAAATGATCTGTCCATTGGAAGCAGAGACTTCTTTTAGAACAGCCTTCAATCTTTCCTCGAAGTCACCACGAAATTTAGCCCCCGCAACCAAGGATCCCATATCCAAAGAGATCAGCTGTCGAAGAGAATGGAGATCAATAAGAGGAATTGCACACATCAGTCGATATATATTGTACCTAAACAATTATGTTAAATAAGAATATAAGAGAATGGAAAATATTCTGGAAATTGTCATGTCTTGTGTTTACTGAGTTGACCATCAAGACCAATTAGAAGAACGAATATACTTTCCTACTCATCAAATACACCTTAATTCCTATTTAATAGGCTAAGAATAACAAGCCATGGGCATTTCTTAAATATCATAGGGATATTGACATACTAACAAATTCAAGCACCAGTGCTTGTATATCAAGTCACTGATGGTTATTCATCATGGACATGTATAAGGACTTCAAAGCGAACGGGAACAACAAAGGACCCAAACAAAAAACATTTAATCATTTAAACATGTCGAATATAGAAATTATAACATTTACCTGTGACCAGTAAATTATTCCGGACGAAAAAACTGTGAATAACAAATGATAATGTACACAGATTAGATGAGGGTTTCAGCTCTGCTCTCTGTCAAAGGCCAGCAGCAGAAAGCTCCTACCTGAATGCTTAAGGCCCTGAAGCTTCAATTTTTGAAGATTTGAGTGTCTGTGTCCAGGATGAATAAAACCTTGATGTCACTGAACAAAGAAAAGAAAGGATTTTCCCAAAACGATGTATCCATGTGTTATCATTTGCTGGAACTGGTAACTGTTAATAAAGTTTTCATCCCACAAAAGGCCCAGACTTGGCAGACTGGATGGAAGGCCAGCTCAACTCCCCAGTACTAAGGTGCAAATACGATCAAACCAAATGCTTCGAGCCCGAGCTCGGCATAGCCAAGTCCGTTTGATATCAGATTTTAATCACATAGTTATTGCATAACAGCTTGGACACTATTGAGAATGGCCAAGCATGATGACTAGTTGCAATGATCCACAACATTCTCAAACTAGTTGGTAGCGAAGTGGATGTTGCCACCAGGGTGGTGGCACCAGAATCCTTTGCCTTCCTCCACAAACCCTCAATCAAAGGATGGTAAAAATAGGTTACCTGCACCACATACCACATCACTTGCCAAATGATATCCTTTCTCTCTTGGCCAAAATAACCCACGATTTGCCCCTTAAGCAAGGCCTCAAACCCTCCACCCTCCTCCTCAAAATGTTCGTGGTCAATGAGGCAATGTTGCACTTCACTGTCAACATCATGAAGCAGAGGCAAGGAGAGAACAACTAGCCTCAATCGTATAACCTTGTCATCACAACAGTCGTTCTGGTCACTTGGGATACGGTTAGTGGAGGCTGTGGCATTTGTTTGAGACAAAAGATTCATCACCAAATTTATACAATATGATGCACCACTATGATCCTTCCTCTATATCTACCCATAACAGGACTGCCTATCTCAACCATCATCTCTACCGAGAAGATGAAATGATTGAATGGGTGATAATCTCTCATGAACAATAGCAGAG
This sequence comes from Musa acuminata AAA Group, assembly GCF_036884655.1. Classification (NCBI taxonomy): domain Eukaryota; kingdom Viridiplantae; phylum Streptophyta; class Magnoliopsida; order Zingiberales; family Musaceae; genus Musa; species Musa acuminata. The sequence continues at coordinate 42,954,037 of NC_088335.1, forward strand.
ACGCGGTGGAAACGGCTGGAGATGTAGTGGTTGTCAAATATATCAAAAGTGGAGCAGTAATGGCAGTACACAAGGAGGCAGCAGTCAATGACGGTGCACAATGCTAGTGAAGGAGAAATGAAGGAGTGCATGTAACATCAATCATTGTGCTTATTTGAAATTTGGGTAAACAAACTTAGCCGAGCACACTTGAGTTGGCTCAGTCGATGCTTGAAAACAAGGATGGCTCAGCCTTCACCTATGGCTTCATTCAATGGGCCTGAGCTAGATTGAATATTATAACACAGCTCATAATGTATCATGCTAGAAAGGTATCGACATACAAGTATACCAGACATGCCAATATATGGCGAAGGCAATTTTTGACTAGTGACATTTGGAAGTCATAACCAGCATATGGGCATGCTAACTAGCATAACAAGGCAATCTTTTGCCATACCTTTCTTACATTGCCATGCTAGAGAGGCATATTACATTTGTCATACCCTCATACCATGAGATGTCTACACTTTCTGTAAAGTGTAATAATGCTAGAAAACAGTAGTATTAGAACAATACATGATATTACTGCAGTGACAATTATTGTTATGGCCAGAAAGGCAGAAACAACATAATATCTCCACGAAATTATCAATGAAGTGCAGATGCCATAGTTGACCACATGAAAATTTAATACTACTCAGAAAAACTAAGAAAGAATGAAGATCTAACAAAAACTCTACGATTACCTTCCTATCCAGTAAAGGTTCAGGAACATCCCCTCGTATAATTCGCTGGGCTAATCTGCAAGGGAGAAGAATCCAAATGGTTAGATCCCATGAAATTATTGTTTCATATCCCTCTGATGACAGTCCTTATAAACGAGTTAAAATTTTAGCACAGTAAGATCTGTGAGATTATCATGTGGTGTCTTGGTGTCTAATAAAGTTAGCTGATATATTTCTGCCAAATACAAAGAAAAAAAAGTACAGGAGCTATACCCTTCAGCAATAGCAGTTTTCCCAACACCAGGCTCACCAATAATTACAGGATTATTTTTTGTTCTCCTAGATAAAATCTGGATACAACGCCGTATTTCGTCATCACGGCCTATAACTGGGTCCAGTTTACCACGCCTGGCAAGTTCTGTCAAGTCACTGCCATACTTCTCTAGCGCCTGATACTTCCCTTCAGGATCTACAGACAAGAACAGTACCTCATAAATCTATGAGTTGGTGATCAAGTAATGGTGGAAAAAGGGGAGTTTTACACAAGATCAATCACCGCTAACAAAAGAAGCAAAAAGTATATCATAGTGAAGAAGACAGCATCTACCACTGAGGAATTACTATTGCAGTTTCTCGGGGATGATAACTTTTATTTGGGAAAACTGTGTTTCATAGGCATGCCTTTCTGCTTTCATATGCATACAATAAATTTCAGTGCAGGTTCACCACCATTTTATTCATCCTGGCAAGTTAAGTGTTATTTTATCGACGTTAGTTTTTTTTTTTAACCCTCAAATGCAGCACATATGCAAGTGCAGTTTTTTCCCACAAGGAGTTTTTTCCTACTAGAACAGAAAGTGTTACATAATGTCAAGTTTAATCAACCAACAGAGGAGCAACTGCCCATATTAATATATGCAGCAGAAAATAAAACAACCTTAGATAAATAAGCATAAACCCAGAAAACTATTAGAGTCAGACATCATACTCTGATCAGTGACTCTTTGATTTCCTCGAACCGCTAATATAGCATTCCTCAGCTCTGTCTCATTGAGTTGAAGATTCTTGAATAATTGTTGACCAAACCTTTTGTCTGCACAAAATGCCAGGACAAGGTGCTCAACTGAAAGAAATTCATCACCAAACTCCTTTTTAAACTTCTTGGCGTTGTCAAATAGAGTTATTAAATTTTGTCCCAAGATGGGCCCACTTGTATCACCAACAATCTGCCAAGATAACAAGGTTTATCAGCTTTCTGTTGATCAAAGGTGCTAACTGAAAAAACCAAACAGTGAGAATCCAAAACACCTTGGGTTGCTGTGAGATAAACTCTTCTGTTGCTCGCAGCACAGAACTGTTGTCAATTCCAGATTTGGTGAAAATTCTTCGAGCCAAACCATCTTTCTGCTCCAGAAGGGCTTTCATCAAATGCTCAGTTTCTACTACCTGCTGCTTGTACTGTCGTGCTGCATCTACTGCACCAATAATTCCATCCCATGCCATCTCTGTGGACCCTGCTTGGCTGATCTGGGAGAACATGATTGATGGCAGAACTATGTTATTTTCAGGTGCCATTAGATGAGCCATTGCTCAAGAAATTCACAACATACAATTAAATCCTAAGGGGGAAAAAAGATGTTTCACTAGCTCAACATGTAGTAAGAAATTTAGCAACCCGAAATAGTAAAATCCAAATCATATAAGAGATGTCTTGTGCAACAGCAACCAAATACATACAGCACCGAGTAAACTAGCTAAACAAAAATAGACAAAAAAACAGCTATAACCAGAAATGATTGACATAAATAATGTAACCACAATAATTCCTAAATTTACTCAGTACATGTACAGAGATAATTCTGAACTTCAGTTACGAAAACAAACTTAGGAAACCAAAGTTTTCAAATTAAGTATGACTATGACTGATCCTTAGTAATACTAACAGAAAAAATAAGTATATAATTAAGTTGAATGAATAAAAGGTTACCGATATATTGAATTGATTATTCAACAAGTGGTGAGATTAATGAAATTAGTAAAAACCAGATGGTTAAAACAGATAGAAGTGTCAAGAATTTTGTCTGATCGCTGGATACTTTTTAAATTAAAAGAAAATTTTTATAAAATAATTGTTAGACCAACGATTATTTATGGATCTCAACTGGTTAAGAATCACCATATACAGAAAATGTATAGCTGAGATAACAACAGGGATGTGTGTAGTTAATAGAAAAAGGTAGATAAGAATATTTTCATTCGTGTACAATTAAATATAACTTCAATAAAGGAGAATACGAGAGAGAATTGTTTAAGACAGTAGAAGCCAAACTAAGGAGACGTATAAATAGTAGAATTAAAAGAGATACAAGTAATGTTAATGATGCAGTGAGTGGTAGAGGTAGACATAATACTTTTTCTATAAACTATAAAAAAAATTTAAATATTCTTGATTTAACTAAAAATATTATTTTTTTATATAACTCAATGGTAGCAAAAGATCCGAATAGCCGATTCCATCTTTCAATATACCGCACATTAACATGCATATATGCATGTCTGCTTCAATGGTCGTTTAGTTGAACCTCCAACTCAAGATTGTAAAATAAACAGGATAATCTACATTCTGATACATTAATGATGTCTAATGCTTCAATAGCGCTTCAAATACACCAGCTTTTGTCGTTATAAAAACACTAAAATCATCGACAAGCTCGTCCCAAATACAATATGACAAGGAAAACAGATACACAAACAGCACAATCAATCCGACAAACATACAAATTCCATGGAAAAGTAGCTAAAATTACAAATGAGAAGCGAGAGAGTACTTCTTGGGAGGAGCCGCCAAGGTTATACTGAAGAGGGGTGGCGGAGCGGAAGTGGCGGCAGGTGAATCCCTTGCCCAGGAACCCGACGGAGCCCGCAACCCCGATCGCATCGCGGCCTCCGACGAGCGGCGCGGATGGGACGCCGGAGAGGCGGGCGGAAGGGCCGGGGAGCGGCGGTGAGTGAGAGGATAGGACGCGGGGGGAGGAGCGGCGGTTGTGCGCCGCCGCGCGGGCGGACCTTGCGAGCCTCGCGGTGACCGACCGACCCAACATTGGGAGGAGCTCTTCCTGGCTTTTGGGTGTGGATTGAAATTGAGAGCAGTAGGCAGAGGACAGAAGGCGGGCAGTGGTTTTCTTGGTTTAGGGTGGAAACCGTGGACGTGTACGGAGAAAACCGTAGAAGCGTTTAGAATGTTCTCGAAAGAACGAACGCGAACCCTGTCGACGGACCGACTGCGTGTTTTGTTAAAGGGGCCAATTCATAGTCCGACAATCTTGACGAAGGGTTTCTACTATTATTCAATAAATGTTCATATTTTGGCACCTAAATAAATGGTGGTGTATTATATCAATTTATCAAAGGAGTTTGAAATCTCATAAAATAATTTTTTGTTAAATAATTTATCAAAAAAACTCAGAGTGTTGATTTTTACCGAATGAAGCTCTCATAATTATTTTTATTAAAAAAAAAATTTAATAATATCTTTGAATCGAATTCTTTTAAATCATAATCACGAGTCGATTTGGTTTAATCTAGGCATCACGTGACCTACTTCGAATTAAGTTAAGTCCGACCATAACAGACTGAGTCGATATTATTAAATTTATAAATAATTTATAATCCGAGTGTAATTAATGCATTCTTATCAAACTAATCTAAGCTTCTTCAAACTACTAAATGATCATAACAAAATGTAATGTGTGTAACTAATATTATTAAATTGATAATTGAGTATAATTTATTAATTTTTTACCAAATTTATTCAAACTTCATCAAAACTATAAGGATGAGATAATAATATATTTAGTATTTTTTAATTTAAAATGATTATAAAAAATTTTAGATTAAACATATGATTGAGTATAACTTGAGTTTAACTCTTTGAATCTTTATTAAATCTATCCAAATTTTCTTAACATTACTAAGATGAGATGTTTAATATGTTTAGTATTTTTTTTACTTTTTTATAAATTGAAGATGATTTTATTTTAAAAAAAATTATATAAAAATATAATTATAATATATTTTGTAAATGAGTGTAACTTTGAGTGTAGTGATTAATCTAGGTAAAATATGCAAAGAAGGAGATAAATGTGGAGGATAAGGGAGGGAGTAGCATAGTAGTAGAAAAAAAAAAGGAGGATGATAAGAAGAAAAAAAGAAGGGGTGAGAGAGGTAGACGTGTGGAGGTGAAGTGGAAGGAGGATAACGAGGGAGAGAAAGAGGAAGCTAAGTGATAGTAGATAAGATTTTTCTAACTAGGAAATCCTCTATTTTATCGGAAATTTTTTCTATAAATAGGAGAGGGCATGTTAATGCGTCATGCTTCTTCAATAAAGTTTCTTTAATAATTCTTCTTATTTTCTATTCTTTCCAACATGATATCAAAGTAGGTGAAACAAGCCAGGCTCCACGGCCATCGAAGCTTGCCTCTCTAACCCTTGCTCGCTCCTTCCCTCTTCTCTTCCATGTGGCCTTTTTCTTCACCAGCCTTGCTTGCATCATCTTCTCTTCATCTACTGTAACAGCACTGCGGCTTCCTCCTCTATTGTAGCTTCCTTCTCTGTTGTAGCTTTCTCCTCTACTATAGCATCGTTGTAACTTTCTCCTTTACTACGGCTTCTTCCTCTACTCTATAGCTTTTTCTATTGCTGTCGCATCCATAACAATAGCAACAGCAGCAGCAACGATCTACTTTTACTCTATTCATGAAGCCTTTGGCTCGTAAACTGTTATCATTTTGCGAGGGTATGATATTAGATAAGATTTTCTTAAATATATGAAGAAATCTCTCTATTCTGTTAAGAAAAATCATCTATTCTGTTAGAAAAATTCTCCCTCCTAATATATATAAATAGGAGAGGGACATATTCATGCTTCTTCAATAATTCTTCTTATATTTTGGTTACAATAAAAAGAAAACTAAGAGAGAGAGAGAGAGAGAGAGAGAGAGGGAGGGAGTGGGGGAAGATGTGGGAGAATGAGGCAAGTGTAGGTAATCTAGAAAAATTAATGGGTAATTTATGGTTCTACTAAATCAAACTAAATAGTTAATGTCTAGTTGACTCAATTTAGTCTGATTCATCTTTAAAAATAATTCATTTAGCTTTTTAAAAGAAATCAAAGTAAAAAATAGTTAAAACATAATTATTATCTTTTATGTTGTGATCGAAGATATTTTAATCGAAATATAAGAAAAGATGTCCATCGTAAAAACTAAATATGGGTGTCATATGATAAAAACTTATTATAGAGATTTTTTCATTAAATTATCTATTTTTATTTTATAAATAAAATTATATCTAAATTATAGTAAAAAATTTCATATGTTATTTTTTTTTCTAAAAAGTTGTAATAAGACCAATGGATAGATTTATACCACATCCAAAGTCTCTCTCTAGCCTTTTCAAACGGACAATTTTTCTAGAAAAGAGGATTATTTTAGTGTTTTTTTTCCAACAGTATAATCTTTTTTATAATTGCATCACTTAATTCAAAAAATATTCAAGTCATATTTCAAAAAATATATTTTTTTATCCGAAATAGTGTTTTAATTTATTATAATATTTTTGGTTTATTATAGTATTTTAGCTATCGTAATAAAAACACTATAAATAAGTCAAATGGAATCAAAACATACTAAAAATTATTTTATATATGATTCAAATAGGTATTTATAATAGATTACGAATAATGTCACTCGAATAGAAATAAAAAAATAACTTATTATAATATTTTGTCCATGATAAAAATACTGTAAAATATATTTAAAAAATATTATAAATGATTCAAATAGACTTAAAACCTCAATTAAACCAATTACAAGCTAAAAAATATAATATCATAATAGTTTACGGGCAATGAAAATTAGAGAGATATAATATATTTATTGTATTTTCAGTATATCAATAGACATATTATAAATGTTATTAAAAATACTATAAATGAATCAAATGAAAACACTCTAATGGTTCAAAACGAGCGAAAAAGAGGTGAAAGCACCCAAAATGAGAATATTTTCAAGATAAATGGCCCCTTTTGCAAACTCCTTGTAGCCACATTTTCAAACGGTTGACAATTCTCTTCCATTCTCCAATCCTTTAGAGCTTGTGATCATCAAACATATTCTTTTACATAAAAAATCAGAAACAAATTCCTAATGATATATTTTTACTTTTGTACTTTTTTAATGAGCATTACAAATTAAGCCATAATATTAGGCCACGTCTGCTTGTATTGGGTCCCAGAACTTGTGCCCAGTTGGCCACCGTCCCCACCTTCAGGGGTATTACTGTAATATTATTGCTCAATGGAAAACCCTAGACCGACTCCTTTCGCACTACGCCATATAAAGCTCCAGAGAAACAACGGCCGTTGCCGAAACCCGTGGTCGCATCGCCTCGCTGCTCGAGTTCTTCCAAGATGTCGAAGCGAGGTAACCCTCCCATCTCCATGTCGATCGATCGATCGATCGATCTCAGATTGTTCAATGATCTCCGGTGGCTTTTGTAGGGCGCGGAGGAACGGCGGGTAACAAGTTCCGGATGTCGCTGGGTCTGCCGGTGGCGGCGACGGTGAACTGTGCGGACAACACGGGGGCGAAGAATCTCTACATCATTTCCGTCAAGGGGATCAAGGGACGCCTCAACCGCCTGCCCTCGGCCTGCGTCGGGGACATGGTCATGGCCACCGTCAAGAAGGGCAAGCCCGACCTCCGGAAGAAGGTCATGCCCGCCGTCATCGTCCGCCAGCGCAAGCCGTGGCGCCGAAAGGATGGCGTCTACATGTACTTTGAAGGTTCGTTGGATGATCTCCATTTGCAAAATGCATGTTATTAATTTAATTCTCCCGGTATATGTTACATTTATCGTTGCTGTTAATTAGTGAATAACATGTGAGTACGGGTTATTATATATGGAAAATCATGTCTCTTTACTGGGGACTGATAGAAGCATTATTCGATTTTGGGTCACTCCTCATAGCTGATTTAGCTGAAAATATTGTTCAAACGTGAATTTGCTGTGAATTCGAGATAGTTTGACTTGACCTGTGAGCATGGCATGTGTGTAAAACTTAAATCACTTTTACTGGCCAATTAATTCATCTAATGTTGGTAGAATAAAATAAGTATTTACTGGTTTTGTTGTGTTAAGAGAAAGAGAAGCGGTTAACAAAGTGCTAACACTATTCATAATCGCATGATCATATCAATTTATATCTGGATTCTTATTTTAAACTCCACAATGCTCTACTTGTGAGGATGAGGATGATACGGCACATGTGAATGATCAATGAATGACCATTATGGTTTTGTGAACAGCCAATGGCAATTAGCAATAAGTTATGTTTTATTTGTTTTCCTGTTTATTTTGTATTATTTTCCTATTTGATCAAGATACCTGGCTGCTGCTTGGCTTGCTAGTAGATGAAGCAGCTGTTTTTGCTTGCCTAAGTGACTATTGATGTTGCTTTCTTGGCTGGTTGCTGTTTGCTTGCCTGGTCCAGCGACTGTAACAATGGCTTTTGTTGCTCACACAACTAATGACTGCAATGGCTGTTTCTCTATTTTAGTGGCAAAGCAGGAACTTCAACTTTTCTTTATTTTTCTTGACATTTCAACTGGTTTTTTCATATATTTTAGCCATTTAATGCTTTATCTTTCATATGATACAGATAATGCTGGAGTGATTGTTAACCCGAAGGGAGAAATGAAAGGTATGTCAGATGGAATGTGGGAAATTTTCACTTTGAAAGATGAGACATCTTAAGGACAATTACAAATGAAGCTGTGTCATCTTAATCACTTTTTGAAACATATTGCTTATTGGGGCCTGAGCAGTAATGCCATCAGACGATAGACATGTGGTTATTGTTAAACCATGCCACTCATTCAGCCTATAATTGTTTTCGGGGTCTATCACATTTATGATTTTTGTTTCAAGTATTTGATCACATTTATGCCACTCATTAGAAATTGGCTTGCTTGCTGCAGGATCTGCTATTACTGGACCCATCGGGAAGGAATGTGCCGACTTGTGGCCAAGGATTGCTAGTGCAGCAAATGCGATCGTGTAGGGTCATGGTTCTTGGGGTCAAGAGCTGAGGTTTTGGTTTATGTTTATTTGTTTCAAGAAATAGTATGTATCAGTGTTGTTTGAGTTGGTTACCCTGGTTAGTGATGTTTACTAGAGTTCTTCATCTTATGGATTTGATGTTCTGCTGTTGGTCACATTTTAATTTTAAATGGTCTCTTTATATTATTTCAAGTCTCAAGTGCATCAGGCAACTGGTTGTTGGTAGTGCTGGAAGATATGCTGTTTTATTGGACTTAACGTTTGTTGTTCTAGTTAATCTAATTATGACTCTAGTCAACACTCTATGGTTGGAATGTATGGTGCGAAGAAAAATTATAGTACTTTTAGATCTTACAGGCGCTGTTTGACAAATTTGAGGAGCAATGTGAATTATCCATGGGGTTTTTTGTGAATTACATTCTGTAGCCATTTTTATGAAGCGTTGTAATTTCTCATGATATTTACTTTAAAATTTAATATAGGAAAACATGTTTATGTATACTTATATATGCAAGTGGAGTGTTTTCCTATATGAGATTTTTGAAGTACATATCATGAACATCTTATTTTGAGTGTCAGTGATTGGGTGATCGGGTCCATAAATTTTACCTTATTTCGATAGAGTTTTTCTATGTAGGTGTCATGCACACTAGGGGTAAGACGATCAAGTATATCATATTACACTTGCATATCAAAGATTCAATGTGCCAAATGTAAAATATTAACATATAAAATATTAACTTAATAATAATATATTAGATATATAAAATTTTAAAATATTATTTGATAAATTTTGTTACTGAATCCATTTACCAAATATTAAAGATTCAAAACTTCATCCAGCAAATCTTTATATTTAAAATATGAAATATGCGACTAGTGTAATATATTCACTTATCCAATATTAAAAGCATTTTGTTAAAGGTCGGAGACCTCATTCAACAAATCTTTATATTTAAAATTTTAATATAATGATGATTCAACATATCCACTTACCAAATATTAAAAGGTTTTAAATCTTCTTCGATAAATTCTAATATTTAAAATATCAGTCGATGTCAGACCCAACTTGAATTACTTATATTTTATCAAAAAAAAATCCGAGGAGAATCGAGAAACGAGAACAGAGTAAACGGGCACGATAAAAAAAAATTAAAATTAAAATTAAAATTTCAAACGAAGGAAAAAAAAAGGGGGGGAAATGGTTTCGCCGTCGAGAACCCTAATTTATTCCTGGTTTCCCCGTTTGATCCTTATTCGATTCACGATTCCCTTTCGTTCGGCCTCACCCTTCTGTCGATTTGGTCCATTACAGGGTTCCGATTCGCTCCCCCTTCCAATATCTAGGGTTTCTTATGCCCCTCCTCTTCGATCACGCCACCGATTGAACCCCTGACCTTCCATGTCGAAAGGCGACGACGCCTCCACCGTCGAGATCCGCGATGTCTGGGCCAACAACCTTGAGGCTGAGTTCGCCGTGATCCGGGAGATCGTCGACGATTTCCCCTTCGTCGCCATGGACACCGAGTTCCCGGGCGTCGCCGTTCGCCCCCTCGGCGACTTCAAGACCGTGGCCGACCAGAACTACCACATCCTCCGCGCCAACGTCGACCTTCTCCACCTTATCCAGCTCGGCCTGACCTTCTCTGACGCCGACGGGAACCTCCCGACCTCCTCGGCTGCCGGCGGACACCCTGTCGTGTGGCAGTTCAACTTCAGGGAGTTCGACGTCGACCGCGACGTCAGCAATCCCGATTCCATCGACCTCCTCATCAGGTCCGGCATTGATTTGGTGAGAAATCGGGAATTCGGTGTCGACGCGATACGATTCGCCGAACTCCTGATGTCGTCCGGCGTCGTCCTCAACGATTCCGTCAGTTGGGTGACCTTCCACTGTGCTTATGACTTCGGGTACCTCCTAAAACTCCTAACTTGCAGAAGGCTTCCCGACACCCGAGAGGGGTTCTTTGAGCTCGTCAGGACGTTCTTCCCGGTTGTGTACGACATTAAGCACCTGTTGAAGTTCTCGAACAGCCTCCACGGGGGGCTTAACAAGGTTGCCGAGCAGTTGGAGGTCGAGAGGGTCGGCATCTGCCATCAAGCGGGCTCAGATAGCTTGCTTACTGCTCGCGCATTTAGGAAGTTGATGGGCAGTTACTTTGATGGGTCAATTGAGAGGTATGCTGGGGTGATGTATGGTTTGGATATTGAACATGGCATAAACACACGGTGATGTTTGCTGTAATTCATCAATGAATTTGAAAAAGAAAGGGAAAAAAAAAACTGGTTTGGTGAGTACATGTTGTTGTATGCGTTGCTTCTTGCATTTCATTTGTGCTTGCTTGGCTTTTGTTTTTTTTTCAACTTAGATCATCTGCTACTGTTTTTCCTTTTTACATGCTGTGATTTCATACTTCCATTGCATACTTTATTCTGCATATTTCTGTTAATCATTTAACAAAATGTGCTGATGCAGTTTTTTTAAGAATGTCGCAGTCTTGCTTCCTATTCTACTATTTTCCTGTTAGCAAGACGTGTGATTGAATTTAATACAAACTTGCTGGAGTCTGTATTTGTATTTTTATAGAAAAGGTAAAATTTTGCAATATTAAGTATGAGTTCTTCTTTATCCATTCTTTTAATCTTATTAAGTCTCGTTTCTAGTATATCTCAAACTTTGCACTATTGATTCGGTGGTTTATAACTTTATATGGTATGAACTTATTCTTTTCTTCATGTTTGAAGTCTGTAAGTCTCTTTGCCTAGTTTACCACATAACCTTTCTCGGGAAATTTTTACAACTTGAGCTGCTTTAATTAGATTCAGAAATATGAGTAGATGGTGAAAAAAGGGCACCAGTATTAAATGAATGCTAAGGAAGTGGGGTTGCCTTGTACGATGGTATATAATTTACATTTTGACATTGTTATACTCATTTGTTGTTCCTAATGTAATAACTTTTTAGTTTTTGTTTTCATGAATTCTAATATGGTTATAGAAAATGTAATTAGTTTCTTTTAGTGTTTCTAAAAGCTTGTATGTACAGGGTTGCTCCCTCTGATTGTTTGTAACTTTGTATATCAATATCTATGTGATAAGTGAGGAACTAATGACGCTGTCAATCTATGGCTGAATATATTGGTTGATGTGGAAAATGGTTTGATAGAATCCTGGAGTTTGGAAATATATTTGTTTAGGAATTGGTTTAATATACATTTATGAATATTTTGCTTTTAGTCAGCTGTTTTTTGATAATTCTGAAACATGGAAGTCTGAAGAACAAGTCATAAAACACAAAATAGATTGTAGCATTTTTGTAGTTGCATTATTATGTCATAGAATTCACGAAATGAGGTCCTAGGTATAATAATATACTGTTGTCAGAAGGAACAACACGTAGTACAAGAAACCTGGATAGAAAATTTGAGAAACTTATAATAATATACTGTTGACGGAAGGAACAACACGTAGTACAAGAAACCTGGATCTAAAATTTGAGAAACTTTGGTTAACGATGGTGTCATACATGCTTCTAATTACCTCTGATATCACTGGATCAGCTAATGGAACAAAAGCATGTGCATTTGTCTTTGTTACTACTTTTGGGCCTCAGGATCATCAAGTCCAGTTTATGTGGCTCAGTGTTTGTGAGCTTAGGTTTTCCTTGGATTGAAACTTTGAGCATTACAAACTCGGTCAATTTCTGTTGCTGGAGCTGCCACATCTTTCAGTTGAGGTTATCTTTCTGTTGCTGTGAGCCTAGGTTTTTCTCAGCTGGGGTTTATTTGAGCTCATCAGGAGGCTCGTCCCGGGTGCTCGTTTTCTGCTGCCGCATTTAGGTAATCGATGGCAATTACTTTGTTGAGTTGTTTGAGACATATTCTGGAGTAATATATATATTCTGCTCAAATTCTCTTATTTGTTTTAATAAGAAACGTTTATGCTACATCAAATTGTAAAACGTTATTCTGCAGTATCCTTGTATTGAAGGTTTATCTACTTTTGTCTTTGTTATTGTCTGATTCATCATCCCTCTCAGTTTGCTTTGCCTCTTTAGAAGAATGGAATAGTTCAATGCAGTATCAGTGGCTAAAGGATATCATTTTGTCACACGATGAGATTTTGGATGTACAACATCTTGATTACTTTAGAAAGATGAAATAGTTCAACCACTTACGGATATATCTCTTAGCGACCTTCAATTGTGACTTAAAACATGTCTTCTAAGGTGGTACTGAGGTAACATGAAGCTTGGAAGATTCATTTGTTTGAATGTTTGCTGATGGTGCCATTTCGCCTTAGCATTGGACAGGTTCAGATGAGGCAACTGCAATGGCGCAATGGATCTCTGCATACGACGAAAGCTACACCTGCGAGCTGCTTCCTCTTCCTCCTGTAAATTTGTTATCGATTCGGTGTGTTCGATAAACCATACCTTTGAGAACCTCATTCTTAAATGGGATTAAATACGGATAACTGCTGATTCAGATGGAAAAATTTATAGCCACGGTTAGTATTATGGTCGTTAGATGGTGTCAAACTCACGATCTAGGCCGCATAGTTGGTTTGCGAGTGACACGGGACTTGGGACGATTCGCGAGTCGGCTTGGTAAAATCAGTAGACTCATCTATGTCGATTTTAGCTTGCAGCGTTAGCTTAGATAGGAGATATATTAACAGCTAATTATCCGATACGTTACTGTCACATATAAAAGCTCGTCTTTAACATAGAGTAAGGAGAGATGACTATTCACATTCATACTCATATATCTCGGATTAATAACTTAAGCATCGGAAAGATCAAATCAGGAAACCTTGATCTCAGTCTTCATGCAGGTGACACATCGAGAGCACGATGTTTTCACCTAGGAGATACTTCAAACAATCCTATGCATACGAGTCTAGACCATGTCGGGTTGACAAAGACATCAATGATATTTTTTCCTAACACCATAACACTAGAGGGCATGATGTTGCAGGAACATCCACATGCCAAATGCTCTAATGAGGAATCCTTACCTCTAGCCTATAACACTTTTACTCACGAGGGCAACTGTAACCCTTTCCACATGTGAATATGTTCATTTTGGTCTAGATGCCGGCGAGGTACTATCATATGTTCAATAACCAAAGTCCCTGAGACGAACTCGAGCCACTTGCTCGTCTCGACCAAGGTGTTTCTAAATCTCACCCATTAGGTACAGACGCTCGTGGGCATATTGCAAGTCATTGTAGGCTATCGTCCCTCTCCTACCTCAGCTAGCCCGATAAACAATGCTACCATCTCAACCATGGTCAACACTTCAAGTACCATTAGCACTGGCATTGGCACTCGTCAGAATCCCCCTAACTGATGCAATGCCAACATCTCAGGATCACCCAAGGTTCATGAAATTGCCAACCGAAGGAGTGCCCTGCTCCCCAAGATGGAGTTCAACACACCACCGCTCTGCTTTGCTTGAATATAAAACATAATCGATGGAATCAATGGATGACTACTTGAGGATCCAATTTAGGCAAATGGACCAACACCTAGACGAGATGTGGTGGGAGTTTCAACGGTCTAGGGGGAGAATATGGTCGATCCCACCTCGGGTCGACCCCCATTCATCCAGAACATCCAAGAGGAATCAATTTCGACCAACTTTTGCACACTTAAATGTATCAATACGACACCTCGGATGCTTTGATGTGTCGCATGTTCCCAGTGATACCGAGAGGCCCAGCATGGGAGTGGTACACTTATTTAAAGCCACTCTTGGTCGGCTCCTTCGCTCTACTTGCAAAGGAGTTCGAACTCTACTTCCTTAAAAATATATGTCTGAGGCCATTAGCGATAATGTTACTTGGACTCAAGCAAAGGAAAGAAGAGACATTCTCCAACTTTATCACTTAGTTCACCAACGAAATCCGAGGTGTGCAAGGAGTTCATCCATCACTCGTGATTCAAGTTTTCATGATAAGGCTCAGGCCCTCTCGCCTTTTCTAAACTTTAGTAGGGAGGTCATAGACAAATGTACTTGAGGTCCTCTAGAGGGCCAACCAATAAATAGCCATTAAGGTGATGGTCATAAGAATGAGGAGACGCATAAGAGGCTACAATAGGAGCAACCACCATTGGTTCCAACCTCGAGGTCACCTCAATGAAGAAAACAAGATCGACCCAAGTTAACCCCCCTTAATATGATGAGAATCCATGTCTTCTTACAGATAAAAAAAAAAAGATTCTTGAAGGACCTTCAACTAATGAAGACACCGTTAGAAAGGAGGGACAAATCTAAATATTGTCACTTCCACCATGACTAGAGCTACGACACGAATGACCGTCGTGATTTAAAATAATAAATCAAGGAGCTCATTCATCGAGGGCACCTCGAGAGATTCGTCTGAAGACCTTGGGAACTTTCGCCCCCACCTTAAGGCTCGGCAAAGAGGTGGATCGATGTTATCCTTAGGGGACCTACCTCAAGAGGGGACAATACTTTGAGTCACAAAGCTTACGACTGAGCCATCATCAAGAAGTGCTTGAGGTCTGAAGATAACTCAGAAATAACCTTCAAGGATGAGGAGATGGAGTATCTCGACTCAAACCATGATGACACCCTGGTGGTCTCCATAAGAATAAGTAATGCCCAAGTAAAAAGGGACATGATCGATATAGATAGCTCTACCGACATCCTCTACTTTGATGCTTTTTAAAAACTTGTGCTATCAGCTAATGATCTCACTCCTATGACTTCTTCGTTGATGGGGTTCATGCGTGACTCCATCTCCCCTCTCAAGATTATGAGCTTGCACATTACGTTCGGTGATGAACCCTACTCCAAAACAATAATGACTAAGTTTATGGCGGTTGGCATCTCCTCGAAGTGCAATGTGATCATAGGTTGACTCACACTTAATAAGTTGAGGGCTGTAGTGTCGACCTATCACATGGTGATGAAGTTCCCAACAAATGCTATCTAATGGTCATTAGGGAGCTGAAGAGCGATCCGAAGGAGTCTCACTAGTGCTATCTAACGATAGTCTCCTTACTGAAAAAGGCTCGGCCTGAGGTATCATTGTTGGACCCTTGAGATTTCATTAAGCCCCTTCCATATTCGAAGCTAATGGAGTTACTAGTTGAGGAACCTTTAGACAAGGTCTGTCTTGATCTGGTCGTCAAGGTTAAGGCGACACTCCCTCAATAGAAGTGAGTGTAGCTCGTAAACTTTCCCAAGGAAAACATCGATGTTTCCGTATGGTCATCGAGAGACATGCTAGGAATAGACCCCGACATGGCCTAGCACCACCTGAACATCTCCCTCGAGGTCGAACCCGTGAAGCAAATGCCTCGTAAGTTCTTGTATGCTAGTAGACGATTTAGCGAGGTGAACAAGTTGTTAGGGGCAGGGTTTATTACCAAAGTGTAGTACCTCCAATGGCTTACTAATGTTGTAATGGTTAAAAAATCTAATGAAAATCGAAAAATATGTATTGATTACATTGATCTCAACAAAACATGTCCAAAGGATAGCTACCCTCTTCCTTGGATTAATTAGTTTGTTAATGCTATGTTGTACCATAAGCTTCTTATCTATATGGATGTGTTTTTGGGATATAACCAAATAAGGATGGTGCCTCAGAACATACTTTCTTTATCACGAACCGAGGTATATATTATTACAGAGTTATGCCATTTGGATTAAAAAATATAGGGGCAACAAATCAAATGACAATGAATAAAATATTAAAGCATTAGATCGGGGGGAACATTAAGGTGTATGTGGACAATATGATAGTCAAAAGCAGAATAACTAACTCGCATCTACCGGACTTGGCCATGACATTTTCAAGTTTTGATGAGATACAACATGCGCCTCAACCCGTCTAAGTGTGCTTTCGAAGTTAGTCTGAGAAAATTTCTCGGATTTATTGTTCATTAGAGAGGAATAAAGTACAAACCCCTAAAAGGTCCATGCCACATTGAAGATGCATCCATCTCGGTTGGTGAAGGAAGTGCAATAAGTAACATGATGAATAGTGGCGCTTAGCTGGTTCCTATGCCAGTTTGACGACAAGTACTTGCCCTTCTTTCGGGCATTGCATCCAAAAGATTTCCTATGGACCGAGAAGTGCCAAGAGGCATTTGAGAAGCTAAAGCACCACCTCGCCAAGTTACCATAGCTCTCCTTCATTCCGGGCAAAGTACTCAACCTCTATTTCACTACCACCAAGCAGGCTATTAGCTAAATATTAGTGTGGGATGATTCGGGAGTCCAAAGACTCATTTATTATGTCAGACATGTACTAAGCAAAGTCGAGGAGCAATAGACCCCATTGAGAGGTTGACTTTTACACTAGTATTGGTGACAAGGAAGCTTTGTCCATATTTCCAAATGTATCCCATACAAGTGATCACCAACCAACCAACCATTTAGGTAGATCCTTTCGCGATTTGATGTCTTGGGCAATCCTAAGGTGGTTGATAGAGCTAGGTGAGTTCGACATCCGATATTTTCTGGGGTTGCCATTAAGGCTCAAGTATTGACAAATTTTATATCAAAGTTGACTCCCTCACCCAAGGTCAAAGTTGATGAGCACATCCCCTTGGCACAAACCCTATTCATTGATGGTTCCACCACATCAAAAAGGGAGTGCTGAACTTATCATGAAAGGTCTAGACAAGCAAGTGCATAAATAAGCTCTACGATTCGAGTTCAAAATATCCAATAACGAAACAAAATATGAAAATGTTCTCTTAGGGCTCCAACTCGCTCGAGAGCTCCAAGTGCAAGACTTGATGGTGTTTATTGACTCACAACTAGTTATGAGAGAATTTGACAAGAGCTTCGAAGCCTAAGATGGGACCATGGTGAAATACCTTACCAAGGTGCGATAGTTTGCTCGAAGCTTCTCCTGACTTAACATGTTGCGGGTACCTTATGTAGAAAATACACAAGCTATCGCACTAGCTAGGTTAGCCTCCACCCAAGCTTTAAGGAAAAACTAGTAAATAGTCGATATGTTGCCGAGTCGAACTATTGAAGTGTAAGGAAATCTAAGGGTAACATCACTTGCGTAGTAGAAGAATAGAAAATAAAAACCCAAAATTTTTAAAAAAGGTGTTCGTCACCGTGCGAAGATTGGTGCATAAAATATGCGAAATTGAAAATCACACGTGAGATAATTATGTTACATAGGGAGATCGTATATCCCTAAATCCCTACAGATCTATAGGAGAAGATGAAAGAGGTCAAGTGTCCTCCTCTCTAGTGGTGATCCACATAATAGGGTTACGATGACGCTCCTCAAATCACTGCCTAAATCTCCATACCTCCTATCTGAGGAGGAGAAAGGGAGAGGAGAATATGAGGTGGCAACTAAGAAGCCTATGTCATATGGGTCTTTGGTTCCCTCGTATTTATAGAGGCCCCTTATTAACTTAACCCTAATGGATCCTGCCCTATTGGGTATTGAATCTCCATCAAACTACCCAAGCCTCTTAGATTAGTGGATCTCTATCCAATAAGATATGAGCTCCGACATATATCTCATATCTGAACCTCTACTCGTCGCAACGTTTACCATATGTGTTTGACCCTCTAGACTCAATATTAAGCTAGTTGTGAGTTATAACTATCAGAACTCATTTTGGCTCAGTGAATTATTTTCACTTGACTCATCGACTGCGGATGTACTAGGCCACTACATCGTAGTCCCCAGACAATATAGGAGAATTCAATCTTTTGGACATATCTATCCCCAGTTACCGTATACCTATAGTCCCTCATTCATCTAATATCCCAGAGATCGTATATCGGGCATGCTGCTATTAGACACATACGATTTCTTCTCGAGTCTCACTCTAATCGAATTCTCCCAGAGAACTCTTTCTCTCAATCCGAACGACCCTGTCTAGGGATTTATCTGAGCAAAAACATATGATATATTCCTCTCATGACACCGAGAGCAGATGATCTTCTATCGACACTCAATAGTCATCATAAGGTTAACCGTCACTCCAGATGACGGGCTGTGCTAGACCTAGAACTTCTAAACCTATAAGTCTAGTATCAAAGAGTGGAGTACTTATACAAGATATCCATGGTGTCTTAAGTCGAAGGATTAGTTATACCATTGAGACAACAAAATCCTTGCCTAACAATGAGGTATCATTAACTATTCAACATTCTGTGAACGAATCAATCAGTGATCTCATTCTCCAATGAGCACCTGCACTATAGCCCTAGTGTCCCCACACAAGTAGCTATGAGACCAACTGCCTCCAGACGGGTATACAACACACCAATATGTTTGGTTATCTCAATGTTCCTCTCGAGTAATCTATGACCATATTTATTTAGAGTCTGTGTTTAAAGGTGAATCGATCTCATTATCGTGATCTCATCACAATCTGATTCTCATTACATATATATATATATATAACAAGCAATATAAAGTGATAAAATGTCAACTAATGTAATAAGAAAAAAGAATGTGTATCATGTCACACGTGTCATCACTCACGTGATTGGCTTGCAGAGCACCTATAACTAACATGAAAGGTACGACGTGACCATGATCGAGGAGGAACCGAGTTGGATCGACAAGATCTTATGCTACAAAAGAGACGGGGCACTCCCTATTGACCCCAAGGTGGCTTGAAGGGTTAGGCATCAATCATCAAGTATAGTATTATGTAATTAATGATCACTTATATCGTATGTCATTTTGTCAACCTTGTCTTAGGTGCTTGACATCGTATGAAGTCGAGAGGGTGCTCGCTAAGGTACATAAAGGTAGGGGGCATATAGGTGGACGAACCCTTACATTCAAGGTGCTTTAATTGGGTTTCTATTGGCTGACGTTGTGTAAGGACACAATCACCTATGTTTGGAGGTGCCACCAATGTCAAAAGTTTGCTCGGGTATCACACTAACTGACGGTCCTTTTGAGCCCGATTGATTGCGCATAACCCATTGCCTAGTGGGGCATGGACATCTTGGGACCCTTTCCACTAGCTTCTAATCAGAGGAGGTTTCTCATCATGGGAATAGACTACTTCACGAAATGGGTGAAGGTTGAGCCGTTAGCTTCAATCACCAAGAAGCAAGTCAAGGGATTTGTATAGAGAAACATCGTTACCCGCTTCAGAATCCCTAGGGTCGTCATCACTGATTATGGGACTTAGTTCTATAATGCAAAATTCAAAGAGTTTTGCAAGTCTTACGGGATTCAGTTAAGGTTTAGCTCAATATTTTATCCTTAAACTAACGGTCTCATTGAGGATATCAATCGAGCCATCCTCGAAGGATTGAAGAAGAGGGTTGTCGAAGTGCAGGGTGCTAGTCATAAGTGTCCTACAAGCAAATCACATGAGTAATAACACGTATGACATGATATGCACTCTTTTTGCTTATTATATTATTTGACATTTTATCACTTTATATATATATATATATATATATATATATATATATATATATATATATATATATATATATATATATATATATATATATATATATATATATGAGTGTGTGTGTAGTGATATCGATTGATCTATGCAATGAGAATCGGATTATGATGAGATCACGATAATAAGACCGATTCACCTTTAAACATATCATAAATAATACCTGTCATACGTTACTCGAGAGGGACATCGAAATAACCGGACAGACAAGTGTACTGTATACCTATCCATATGATAGAGGCGATTGGTCTCATAACTACTCATGTGGGGATACTAAGGATACAATGCTGATGCTCATTGGAGAATGAGTTTGATCTGCTCACGAAATGCTGGATGATTGATGATGCCTTATTATCAGACAACGATTCTATCATCCCAGTAGTGTATCTGGTCCTTAGACTTGAGACACCAAAGATGTCCTATATGAGTACTCCACTCTTTGACACCAGACTTATAGGTCTGGAAGTTCCAGGTATACTAACACAACTAATCATCGGGAGTGATAACCAATCTTATGAGGGCTAATGAGTGTCGATAGATGATCATCCTCTCTCGGTGTCATGAGAGGAATATCCCATATGTTCTTGCTTAAGCAAATCCCTAGCTAGAGTCATTCTGATTAAGAGAGAAAGAGTTCTCTGGGAGAATCCAATTAGAGCGAGACTCAAGTAGAAACCGTATATGCTTGACAACACTATGCCCGGTATATGGTCTCCACGATATTAGATGGATGAGATGTTGAATCTCGGATTTTGATGATGAAGTCAATTGTCATTTGTTGTCTAATCTATGTGTTAAGATAAGTGTGCAGGATTAACTACGATGAAAGTTAGACAAGCAGCAGGAGTTGCGCCGGAGTCAAGTTCATGATCACGTTGGGAGTTCGAGAGTTCGACGGAAGTTCGGACGGTCGTCGGAGGTTCTGTGAGAACAGATCCGAGAAGTCCAGAAGCTTGCCAAGCGAAGCTCGTCGGAACTCGCCAAGTGGATCGTCGTAAAGTCCAAGAGTTTGCCGGAAGTCCGCAGGAGCATCACCGAGGGTTCATCGGATGATCGACGGAAGTTCGCCGGAAACTCGCCGGAAGAAGCGATTGACGCACCGAAGCAAAGCTGCAGAAATTGTCTTAGATCTAATCGTAGTTAGCACGTTGATTAAGTTAGAAAATGGGAGGTGATCCCATTAGTTTAATCTTGGGGCAATTGGGCCCCTGAAAGACTGAAATTGGACCGAATGGAGCTAACCATTCGGACCCTGATTGCACTAGGAGGTGCAACCGCCTAGGCCAGGAGGTGGCACCGCCTGGGCTAAGTCTCCCAACGAGACTGGGCGGTGCAACCGCCCCAGCCAGGAGGTGGCACCGCCTGAGCTCAGTCTTCGAGCTAGACTGGGCGGTGCAACCTCCCTGACAGAGAGGTGGCACCGCCTGAGCTCGGTCTTCGAGCTCTGGCAGAGAGGTGCAACCGCCTCAGTCAAGAGGTGGCACCGCCTCGGGCTCAGTCTCCGAGCCAGACTCAGGCGGTCCAACCGCCCCTGACAGAGAGGTGCAACCGCCTGGGCTCAGTCTTCGAGCTCTGCCAGGCGGTGCAACCTCTCCAGTCAGGAGGTGCAACCGCCTGATCCCGGAATTCCGGGATTTGATCGTTTTGAGCTCCAAATTTGAATTGGGTTGGGGCCTATAAATACCCCACCCATTCAGCATTGAAAAGATACAGACCTACACCGAATTCTTGATCTTTTCTGTGATTCTAAGAGCTCAAATTTGTGTAAAGTCCTAAAGTTCTCCTCTTTCTGTTCTTCAAGTCTTGAGTTGTAAAGAGAGGAGAGAAAGGTCCTGTAAGGGTTGTCTCCTGAGCCCATCAAAAGGAGTGAATCTGTAAAATGGCAGTTGGCCTTCGCCTATTGAAGGAAGGCCTCTAGTTGACGTCGGTGACCTCGTCGGTGGAGGAAGCCAAAAGTGGAGTAGGTCAAGACTGACCGAACCACTCTAAATCTCTGGTTTGCGTTTATTTTGAGCACTTTATCATTACTGCAAACCTCCTACATAGCTACTGCTCTCTGCGCCTTTATGAACAAGTTTCTAAGTGCTGATCTTTCCGAATCTGCATTCAAACGTAAATCGGTGTTTTCATACATTACAGTTTACGTTTACGTTTTGATTCTGCAAAACTGTCTTCTGCGCTTTTACGAACGAAGTTTCTAAATTCAGATCCCTTTAAAACTGCGTTTAGACGTAAACTGCGCAAATTGTGTTTAGACGTAAAACTGTGTTTTTGACGTAAACTGCTAGTCATAAGTGCCCAGCAAGCCAATCACGTGAGTGATGGCACGTGTGACTTGATACAGAATCTTTTTGCTTATTATATTTTGGCGTATATCACTTTATAACTATTGCATAAATGCATATGTATTGTGATGTCCTTGGATTTGTGCAATGGGAATCGGATCGTGATGAGATCACGATAATGAGATCGATTCACCTTTAAACACATATCCTAAATAATCCCGGTCATAGGTTACTCGAGAGGGACATCGTGATAACCGGATAGACTGGTGTGCTGTATACCCGTCCATATGATGGATGCAGCTGGTCTCATAGCTGCTCGTGTAGGGACACTAGGGATACAGTACAGGTGCTCATTGGAGAATGAGTTCACTGATTGATCCGCTTACGGAATGCTGGATGGTTGATGATGCCTTATTGTCAGACAACGATTCCGTAGTCCTAGTGGTGTATCTGGTTCTTAGACTTGAGACACCAAGGATGTCCTGTATGAGTGCTCCACTCTTTGATACCAGACTTATAGGTTTGGCTGTTCCCAGATCTAGTACAGCTGGTCATTGGGAGTGGTAGTCGACCTTACGAGGGCTATTGAGTGTCGATAGAGGATCATTCACTCTCGGTATCATGAGAGGAATATCCCATGTGTTCTTGCTCAGACAAATCCCTGGCAAGGGTCATTCGGGTTGAGAGAGAAAGAGTTCTCCGGGAGAATCCGATTAGAGCGAGACTCGAGTAGAAACCGTATGGGTCTGACAGCACCATGCTCGATATACGGTCTCTGGGATATTAGATGGATGAGGGACTATAGGTACATGGTAACTGAGGACAGACAGGTCCAATGGATTGGATTCCCCTGTATCGTCTGGGGACTACGGCGTAGTGGCCTAGTACTTCCGTAGTCGATGAGTCGAGTGAATTATTACAGAGATAATAATTCACTTAGTTAGAAGGAGTTCTGACAGGTATGACTCACGGCCAGCTCGATATTGGGCCTAGAGGGTCACACACATATGGTAGGCATTGCGATGAGTAGAGGTTCGGATATGAGATATCCGACGGAGCCCTTGTCTTATTGGATGCAGATCCAATACCCACTAGGGAAAGGACCCATTAGGGTTTTGACACGGGATCTCTATAAATAGGAGGGATTCACAGTCTCATAGGCTAGAGTCTTTGCTTGCCCTTCCTATTCTCCTCTCCCTCTCCACCTCAGAGTAGGCCTGGAGTTTTGAGGAGCGTCGTCGCAACCCTGCTGTGTGGATCACCGCTAGAGAGGAGGACGCTTGACCTCCTTCACCCTCTCCTAAGGATCTGCAAGGAAACAGGGATATACGATCTCCCTAGGTAACACAATCTCTATACGCAGTTTTGTGTTTTTGCGGATTTTGCGCACCAATCTTCGCACGACGATGAACATCTTTTTGGGAATCGGGGATTTTTGTTTTCTTGTTCTTCCGCTGCGCATATGATGTCGCCCCCCTATGATTCCCCAACAGTGGTATCAGAGCCAGGTTGTTCGTGCGAATGATTGGTTTTTGAACTACGTGTGTTGTGTTTAGGAAGAATATTGACGTCAAAATCGTTGACGCAAAAGCAAGGAAGGGCAGCAACAGTTGCTGCCCTCGATCTGCATGCCTGCAGCCAGTCGCAGCCGCAGCCAGGCAGCACAGCGCCGGCGCATGCGCAAGCGCTGTGCCTGCAGCAGCCGGCCGGCGGTCTGCTTGCAGCAGGCTTGCGGCCGGCGGGGCTGGGAGCCCGCTCGGTAGAAGCGCCTGCGGTCACTGAGCCCGCGGGCAGAGGCGCCGCGGGGCAGCAGCGCGGGCTGAGGCACCGCAGGGCAGCGGCGCCTGTGGCCGCTGCTCCCACGGGCAAAAACCCCGCAGGGGCGGCCGCCAGCGAGACAGCACCACCTGCGGGCGCTGACTCGCGGGCAGAACCGCCCGCGAAGGCGGCGGCGCCCGCGGGGACGCCCACCTGCAGCGGCAGCGACCCCAGCGGGCGTGCCACCTGCAGGCGAGGGCAGTGCCCTCGCCCTCGCCGCACAGGCCGCCGCCAGCAGGGTGGCGGCGGCGGCGGCGCAGCAGCGAAAAGGGGAAAGGGTATTAGGGTTTTCTGCGCAAAAGACAGTTTTGCCCCTCGGAATTTGAGAAATTCCAGTTTCTATCTTTTGTCCAAATTACGAAAATACCCTTAGGAATTGAGAAATTCCCTATATATCCCTGATTTCAGAAAATATTAATTAATTAAAAGGTTTAGTTGATTATTATTTTTATTATTATCTAGTAGTCCTACATGATGATGATTATTTATACATGTGATGTATGATGAGTGGACGGATGATCATGGACCGTGTGATGTGTGTACTTGTGATTATTATTATTGAGGTCTGCGAACCTCCATTATATTTCTCGTTTATTGTCGGGCCTGCGTGCCTATGATTAAGTTGTAATCACATGAGGAGGCGCAGCGGGAGCGTGGAAGCCATAGCGGGACCCACGAGACGGACGATCGTGATGCATGGAGATGCATCAAGATGTCGACGGAACCAACGAGGACGAGATGGACGATCACAAGGCATGGAGATGCACCGTTGCACACATAGATCTTGATGTGAGTGATTAGGCCTACTGGCTCGGGCCTAATCATATTAGGTTGTGGTCCATGATCATCTGGTGTGATTGCTTATACACATACTAGATATGTATATATATTTGCATGCGATGTAGATATATATTAAATATGTATATGTGTGACATGTCATATTAGGAGACCAAATCATAGAAACATCTCTCGATAATATTAAGTCGGTAAACGTGAGGCAATTAGATTGACCCACGTGGCCTTCCATCGTTATGAGTAGGAACCGAATCCCGGTGTAGGTTGAGTTGGTCGAGTCCCTCGAGACTCACCTATATCGCGATTCGCTATCTTGCTTACGACATAGAGATGTCACCGGTGACCTGAGGGCATGATATGCTTGGTCGAGTCCCTCGAGGGTATATCATCAAATCAGACTCATCTTGTAACGAAGGTGTTGACTTAACCGAGCATCATGGTTGGTCGAGTCCCTCGAGGCCATGGTGATTCGGAGGCCGAACAGGACGGGAATCACAAGGAGTTATGATCGGCAAGAGTTGTCTACCTTTTAGGCTTAGTGTGATTGGTCGAGTCCCTCGAGGTTACACTAAGACGCTGATTGGATCCTGATCCCCACTAGAAGTCTGCCGGAGACTTCCGTTTCACGTGCTGAGGGTGTCGCGTGACTCGTTAGTAAAATAGTGGGAGCATATTAAGATAGAAGTCCATATCTTGATAGTTTATTTCTTGCAAAATCTGCATGTTATTCATTTTTGCTACATCTTTATTTTCAGAAAATGTCGCTTTCAAATCCCTTACGTGGCATACTTGATGTCAACCGCCTCACTGGTCCAAATTATACGGATTGGCTCCGTAACTTGAGAATTGTTCTCACAACGGAGAAAATCGTGTACGTCCTTGATACAGTGATGCCTACGCCCGAAGAAGGGGCAAGCGAGGATGAGATCGCTCGCTACGTGAAGTACATTGATGACTCCACTCTTGCTCAGTGCTATATGTTGGGCTCTATGACTCCAGAGTTACAGAGACAACATGAAAAGATGGATGCCAGATCCATTCTCCTACATGTCCGCAAATTGTTTGAGGAACAGGGAAGGACTCAACGATATGAGATATCCAAGAGCCTTTTCCGCGCTAGGATGACTGAGGGGACACCGGTTCAGAACCATGTCCTAAAGATGATTGAGTGGATAGAGAAACTCACAGGTCTAGGAATGGTCCTAGAGGATAACTTGTGTGTGGACATTGTGCTTCAGTCCCTACCAGATTCCTTTTCACAGTTCATAATGAATTTTAATATGAACAAGCTTGAGGTGACTCTCCCAGAGCTCCTCAATATGTTGAGGGAGGCAGAGAGTACTATTAAGAAAGAGAAGCCAGTTCTCTACACTGGTGAGACCAGAAAGAAAAGGAAAGCAGAAAGGTCCCTTAAGAAGGGAAAGGGCAAGGGCAAACAAGGTAAAGCAAAGGTTGCTAAGAAAGACCCAACAAAGGACAAAGGCCAGTGCTTCCACTGTGGTAAAGATGGGCACTGGAAGAGAAACTGCAAAGAGTACCTTGCAGAAAGGGCGAAACAAAAGCTTGATGAAGCTTCAGGTACATTCATGATCAGTCTCCATTTGTTAGACTCTTATGATAACACATGGGTATTAGATACCGGTAGTGCTTATCATATATGCAATTCGTTGCAGGTTCTGGCAAGGCCTAGGAGACTAGAGAGAGGCGAGATGGACCTCAAGATGGGTAATGGAGCAAAAGTTGCTGTATTAGCTGTTGGCGAGGTCGCCCTACATCTGCCTAGTGGAGCTTTTATTGCATTAGATGCATGTTATTTTGTTCCTTCTATTATCAAAAACATTATCTTCATTTCATGTTTAACAGTTAGTGGATATAAATTTGTTTTTGAGAACAATGGTTGTTCGATATTATTAGATGATAAGATCATCACGAAAGGAACATTGCATAATGGTTTATTTATGTTAGACACCACTCCACATATCATGAATATAAATGTGTCCAAAAGGAAACGAGATGAGTTGAACAGTGCATACCTGTGGCATTGTAGGCTAGGTCACATCCATGAAAGAAGGATTCAAAAGTTGCTAAATGATGGATATCTAGATCCATTCGACTATGTGTCATATGCAACTTGTGAGCCTTGCATTCGTGGAAAACTGACCAACTCTCCATTTAGTGGAACTGGAGAGAGAGCCACTGAGTTGTTGGAACTCATACATAGTGATGTATGTGGACCCATGTCAACTCATGCCATTGGAGGTTACTCCTACTTCATTACATTTACTGATGATTTCTCAAGGTATGGATATGTGTACTTAATGAAGTACAAGTCCGAGGCCTTTGAGAAATTCAGAGAGTATAAGAATGAGGTGGAGAACCAGACTGGAAAGAGTATCAAAACTCTTCGATCAGATCGAGGAGGTGAGTACTTAAGTACA
This sequence comes from Musa acuminata AAA Group, assembly GCF_036884655.1. Lineage (NCBI taxonomy): Eukaryota > Viridiplantae > Streptophyta > Magnoliopsida > Zingiberales > Musaceae > Musa > Musa acuminata. The sequence goes on from NC_088335.1 coordinate 42,981,661, forward strand.
GAGTTTACTCACTTCCTCAAGGACCATGGGATATTATCCCAATGGACACCTCCTTATACACCTCAGCTCAATGGTGTCTCTGAAAGGAGAAATCGTACATTATTAGATATGGTACGGTCCATGATGAGTTTCGCTGACCTACCCATCTCATTCTGGGGATATGCCCTAGAAACCGCAGCTTACCTTCTGAACAGAGTTCCAACTAAGTCGGTGGTGTCTACACCATATGAGATATGGAAAGGGAAGAAGCCTGATCTTAAAGTAGTTAAGATTTGGGGCTGCTCTGCCCATGTTAAAAGACACAACCCCGATAAGTTAGAATCAAGGACAGGGCGATGTAAATTTGTGGGATACCCCAAGGAAACTTGTGGGTATTACTTCTATCATCTCGAGGACCAAAAGGTCTTTGTAGCTAAGAGAGCAGTGTTCCTTGAGAAGGAACACATTCTTGACGGAGACAGTGGGAGAATGATAGAATTGAGCGAGGTTGGAGAACCAAGCTCAAGCACCACTCTACAGCCCGAGTCTGTTCAGGTATCTAATACACAAGTTTCAACTTTACGCAGGTCTGATAGAGTATCCCATCCTCCTGAGAGATATGTGGGACATATTAGAGCAGAGGATGTAGAGGATATTGATCCTCAGACCTACGAGGAGGCTATTATGAGTATAGACTCCGGGAAGTGGAAAGAAGCCATGAATTCTGAGATGGATTCTATGTACTCCAATAAGGTTTGGAACCTAGTTGATGCACCCGAAGGTATTGTACCCATCGGTTGCAAGTGGATCTTTAAGAAAAAGATCGGAGTAGATGGAAAGGTAGAGACCTATAAAGCAAGGCTAGTGGCTAAGGGGTATCGTCAAAGGCAAGGTGTTGACTACGACGAAACTTTCTCACCCATAGCAATGCTAAAATCCATCAGAATTCTATTGGCTATTGCAGCACACTATGATTATGAGATCTGGCAGATGGATGTGAAAACCGCATTCCTCAACGGGAACCTGGAGGAGGAGGTGTATATGATGCAACCTGAGGGATTCGTGTCCAAGAACTGCCCAGATAAGGTGTGTAGGTTGCTTAGATCCATTTATGGACTAAAGCAAGCTTCCCGAAGTTGGAACATAAGATTTGATGAGGCAATCAGATCTTATGACTTCGTTAAGAACGAAGATGAGCCTTGTGTATACAGAAAGGTAAGTGGGAGCGCTATTAGCTTTTTGGTGTTATATGTGGATGACATCCTCATCATTGGGAATGACATAGGAATGCTATCCACAATAAAGGCTTGGTTATCTAGACACTTCTCCATGAAGGACTTAGGAGAAGCATCTTATATCTTGGGGATTAGAATCTATAGAGATAGATCCAAAAGGATGCTTGGCTTGTCCCAGTCCAGGTACATAGAAACTATTGTCAAAAGGTTTGGCATGGAAAATTCCAAAAGAGGTCTCATACCGATGAGACATGGGATATCGTTTTCTACGAGTATGTCCCCTAAGACTCCAGAAGAAAGGGCGAACATGGATATGATACCTTATGCCTCAGCAATAGGGTCTATCATGTATGCCATGCTATGTACTAGGCCTGATATAGCGCATGCTCTGAGTGTCACGAGCAGGTATCAGGCGGATCCAGGCTTGGAGCACTGGAAAGCAGTAAAGTGTATCCTTAAGTACTTGAGAAGGACTAAGGATCTTTTACTAGTATATGGAGGTAATAGCCTTAAGGTTGAAGGCTACACTGACTCAAGTTTTCAGTCTGATGTCGATGATAGCAAGTCGAATTCAGGGTATGTGTACACCTTGAATGGAGGAGCAGTGTGCTGGAAGAGTTCCAAGCAAGATACCACTGCTGACTCGACCACAGAGGCGGAGTACATTGCTGCATCAGATGTAGCAAAGGAGGGAGTCTGGTTGAAGAAGTTCATCACAGATTTGGGAGTCGTGCCGGATAGTGAGGAGCCGATTTCCCTATATTGCGACAACAACGGGGCAATTGCTCAAGCGAAGGAACCTAGGTCTCATCAGAAATCTAAGCATGTTCTGAGGAGGTTCCACCTTATCAGAGAGATCGTAACCCGAGGAGATGTAGCAGTGGAAAGAGTTCCATCCGAAGATAACATTGCAGATCCACTAACAAAGCCATTGTCTCAGATTGTCTTTGAGCGTCACAGGGGTCTGATGGGGATCAGACACATAGGTGATTGGCTTTAGGTCAAGTGGGAGATTGCTAGTCATAAGTGCCCAGCAAGCCAATCACGTGAGTGATGGCACGTGTGACTTGATACAGAATCTTTTTGCTTATTATATTTTGGCGTATATCACTTTATAACTATTGCATAAATGCATATGTATTGTGATGTCCTTGGATTTGTGCAATGGGAATCGGATCGTGATGAGATCACGATAATGAGATCGATTCACCTTTAAACACATATCCTAAATAATCCCGGTCATAGGTTACTCGAGAGGGACATCGTGATAACCGGATAGACTGGTGTGCTGTATACCCGTCCATATGATGGATGCAGCTGGTCTCATAGCTGCTCGTGTAGGGACACTAGGGATACAGTACAGGTGCTCATTGGAGAATGAGTTCACTGATTGATCCGCTTACGGAATGCTGGATGGTTGATGATGCCTTATTGTCAGACAACGATTCCGTAGTCCTAGTGGTGTATCTGGTTCTTAGACTTGAGACACCAAGGATGTCCTGTATGAGTGCTCCACTCTTTGATACCAGACTTATAGGTTTGGCTGTTCCCAGATCTAGTACAGCTGGTCATTGGGAGTGGTAGTCGACCTTACGAGGGCTATTGAGTGTCGATAGAGGATCATTCACTCTCGGTATCATGAGAGGAATATCCCATGTGTTCTTGCTCAGACAAATCCCTGGCAAGGGTCATTCGGGTTGAGAGAGAAAGAGTTCTCCGGGAGAATCCGATTAGAGCGAGACTCGAGTAGAAACCGTATGGGTCTGACAGCACCATGCTCGATATACGGTCTCTGGGATATTAGATGGATGAGGGACTATAGGTACATGGTAACTGAGGACAGACAGGTCCAATGGATTGGATTCCCCTGTATCGTCTGGGGACTACGGCGTAGTGGCCTAGTACTTCCGTAGTCGATGAGTCGAGTGAATTATTACAGAGATAATAATTCACTTAGTTAGAAGGAGTTCTGACAGGTATGACTCACGGCCAGCTCGATATTGGGCCTAGAGGGTCACACACATATGGTAGGCATTGCGATGAGTAGAGGTTCGGATATGAGATATCCGACGGAGCCCTTGTCTTATTGGATGCAGATCCAATACCCACTAGGGAAAGGACCCATTAGGGTTTTGACACGGGATCTCTATAAATAGGAGGGATTCACAGTCTCATAGGCTAGAGTCTTTGCTTGCCCTTCCTATTCTCCTCTCCCTCTCCACCTCAGAGTAGGCCTGGAGTTTTGAGGAGCGTCGTCGCAACCCTGCTGTGTGGATCACCGCTAGAGAGGAGGACGCTTGACCTCCTTCACCCTCTCCTAAGGATCTGCAAGGAAACAGGGATATACGATCTCCCTAGGTAACACAATCTCTATACGCAGTTTTGTGTTTTTGCGGATTTTGCGCACCAATCTTCGCACGACGATGAACATCTTTTTGGGAATCGGGGATTTTTGTTTTCTTGTTCTTCCGCTGCGCATATGATGTCGCCCCCCTATGATTCCCCAACAGTGGTATCAGAGCCAGGTTGTTCGTGCGAATGATTGGTTTTTGAACTACGTGTGTTGTGTTTAGGAAGAATATTGACGTCAAAATCGTTGACGCAAAAGCAAGGAAGGGCAGCAACAGTTGCTGCCCTCGATCTGCATGCCTGCAGCCAGTCGCAGCCGTAGCCAGGCAGCACAGCGCCGGCGCATGCGCAAGCGCTGTGCCTGCAGCAGCCGGCCGGCGGTCTGCTTGCAGCAGGCTTACGGCCGGCGGGGCTGGGAGCCCGCTCGGTAGAAGCGCCTGCGGTCACTGAGCCCGCGGGCAGAGGCGCCGCGGGGCAGCAGCGCGGGCTGAGGCACCGCAGGGCAGCGGCGCCTGTGGCCGCTGCTCCCACGGGCAAAAACCCCGCAGGGGCGGCCGCCAGCGAGACAGCACCACCTGCGGGCGCTGACTCGCGGGCAGAACCGCCCGCGAAGGCGGCGGCGCCCGCGGGGACGCCCACCTGCAGCGGCAGCGACCCCAGCGGGCGTGCCACCTGCAGGCGAGGGCAGTGCCCTCGCCCTCGCCGCACAGGCCGCCGCCAGCAGGGTGGCGGCGGCGGCGGCGCAGCAGCGAAAAGGGGAAAGGGTATTAGGGTTTTCTGCGCAAAAGACAGTTTTGCCCCTCGGAATTTGAGAAATTCCAGTTTCTATCTTTTGTCCAAATTACGAAAATACCCTTAGGAATTGAGAAATTCCCTATATATCCCTGATTTCAGAAAATATTAATTAATTAAAAGGTTTAGTTGATTATTATTTTTATTATTATCTAGTAGTCCTACATGATGATGATTATTTATACATGTGATGTATGATGAGTGGACGGATGATCATGGACCGTGTGATGTGTGTACTTGTGATTATTATTATTGAGGTCTGCGAACCTCCATTATATTTCTCGTTTATTGTCGGGCCTGCGTGCCTATGATTAAGTTGTAATCACATGAGGAGGCGCAGCGGGAGCGTGGAAGCCATAGCGGGACCCACGAGACGGACGATCGTGATGCATGGAGATGCATCAAGATGTCGACGGAACCAACGAGGACGAGATGGACGATCACAAGGCATGGAGATGCACCGTTGCACACATAGATCTTGATGTGAGTGATTAGGCCTACTGGCTCGGGCCTAATCATATTAGGTTGTGGTCCATGATCATCTGGTGTGATTGCTTATACACATACTAGATATGTATATATATTTGCATGCGATGTAGATATATATTAAATATGTATATGTGTGACATGTCATATTAGGAGACCAAATCATAGAAACATCTCTCGATAATATTAAGTCGGTAAACGTGAGGCAATTAGATTGACCCACGTGGCCTTCCATCGTTATGAGTAGGAACCGAATCCCGGTGTAGGTTGAGTTGGTCGAGTCCCTCGAGACTCACCTATATCGCGATTCGCTATCTTGCTTACGACATAGAGATGTCACCGGTGACCTGAGGGCATGATATGCTTGGTCGAGTCCCTCGAGGGTATATCATCAAATCAGACTCATCTTGTAACGAAGGTGTTGACTTAACCGAGCATCATGGTTGGTCGAGTCCCTCGAGGCCATGGTGATTCGGAGGCCGAACAGGACGGGAATCACAAGGAGTTATGATCGGCAAGAGTTGTCTACCTTTTAGGCTTAGTGTGATTGGTCGAGTCCCTCGAGGTTACACTAAGACGCTGATTGGATCCTGATCCCCACTAGAAGTCTGCCGGAGACTTCCGTTTCACGTGCTGAGGGTGTCGCGTGACTCGTTAGTAAAATAGTGGGAGCATATTAAGATAGAAGTCCATATCTTGATAGTTTATTTCTTGCAAAATCTGCATGTTATTCATTTTTGCTACATCTTTATTTTCAGAAAATGTCGCTTTCAAATCCCTTACGTGGCATACTTGATGTCAACCGCCTCACTGGTCCAAATTATACGGATTGGCTCCGTAACTTGAGAATTGTTCTCACAACGGAGAAAATCGTGTACGTCCTTGATACAGTGATGCCTACGCCCGAAGAAGGGGCAAGCGAGGATGAGATCGCTCGCTACGTGAAGTACATTGATGACTCCACTCTTGCTCAGTGCTATATGTTGGGCTCTATGACTCCAGAGTTACAGAGACAACATGAAAAGATGGATGCCAGATCCATTCTCCTACATGTCCGCAAATTGTTTGAGGAACAGGGAAGGACTCAACGATATGAGATATCCAAGAGCCTTTTCCGCGCTAGGATGACTGAGGGGACACCGGTTCAGAACCATGTCCTAAAGATGATTGAGTGGATAGAGAAACTCACAGGTCTAGGAATGGTCCTAGAGGATAACTTGTGTGTGGACATTGTGCTTCAGTCCCTACCAGATTCCTTTTCACAGTTCATAATGAATTTTAATATGAACAAGCTTGAGGTGACTCTCCCAGAGCTCCTCAATATGTTGAGGGAGGCAGAGAGTACTATTAAGAAAGAGAAGCCAGTTCTCTACACTGGTGAGACCAGAAAGAAAAGGAAAGCAGAAAGGTCCCTTAAGAAGGGAAAGGGCAAGGGCAAACAAGGTAAAGCAAAGGTTGCTAAGAAAGACCCAACAAAGGACAAAGGCCAGTGCTTCCACTGTGGTAAAGATGGGCACTGGAAGAGAAACTGCAAAGAGTACCTTGCAGAAAGGGCGAAACAAAAGCTTGATGAAGCTTCAGGTACATTCATGATCAGTCTCCATTTGTTAGACTCTTATGATAACACATGGGTATTAGATACCGGTAGTGCTTATCATATATGCAATTCGTTGCAGGTTCTGGCAAGGCCTAGGAGACTAGAGAGAGGCGAGATGGACCTCAAGATGGGTAATGGAGCAAAAGTTGCTGTATTAGCTGTTGGCGAGGTCGCCCTACATCTGCCTAGTGGAGCTTTTATTGCATTAGATGCATGTTATTTTGTTCCTTCTATTATCAAAAACATTATCTTCATTTCATGTTTAACAGTTAGTGGATATAAATTTGTTTTTGAGAACAATGGTTGTTCGATATTATTAGATGATAAGATCATCACGAAAGGAACATTGCATAATGGTTTATTTATGTTAGACACCACTCCACATATCATGAATATAAATGTGTCCAAAAGGAAACGAGATGAGTTGAACAGTGCATACCTGTGGCATTGTAGGCTAGGTCACATCCATGAAAGAAGGATTCAAAAGTTGCTAAATGATGGATATCTAGATCCATTCGACTATGTGTCATATGCAACTTGTGAGCCTTGCATTCGTGGAAAACTGACCAACTCTCCATTTAGTGGAACTGGAGAGAGAGCCACTGAGTTGTTGGAACTCATACATAGTGATGTATGTGGACCCATGTCAACTCATGCCATTGGAGGTTACTCCTACTTCATTACATTTACTGATGATTTCTCAAGGTATGGATATGTGTACTTAATGAAGTACAAGTCCGAGGCCTTTGAGAAATTCAGAGAGTATAAGAATGAGGTGGAGAACCAGACTGGAAAGAGTATCAAAACTCTTCGATCAGATCGAGGAGGTGAGTACTTAAGTACAGAGTTTACTCACTTCCTCAAGGACCATGGGATATTATCCCAATGGACACCTCCTTATACACCTCAGCTCAATGGTGTCTCTGAAAGGAGAAATCGTACATTATTAGATATGGTACGGTCCATGATGAGTTTCGCTGACCTACCCATCTCATTCTGGGGATATGCCCTAGAAACCGCAGCTTACCTTCTGAACAGAGTTCCAACTAAGTCGGTGGTGTCTACACCATATGAGATATGGAAAGGGAAGAAGCCTGATCTTAAAGTAGTTAAGATTTGGGGCTGCTCTGCCCATGTTAAAAGACACAACCCCGATAAGTTAGAATCAAGGACAGGGCGATGTAAATTTGTGGGATACCCCAAGGAAACTTGTGGGTATTACTTCTATCATCTCGAGGACCAAAAGGTCTTTGTAGCTAAGAGAGCAGTGTTCCTTGAGAAGGAACACATTCTTGACGGAGACAGTGGGAGAATGATAGAATTGAGCGAGGTTGGAGAACCAAGCTCAAGCACCACTCTACAGCCCGAGTCTGTTCAGGTATCTAATACACAAGTTTCAACTTTACGCAGGTCTGATAGAGTATCCCATCCTCCTGAGAGATATGTGGGACATATTAGAGCAGAGGATGTAGAGGATATTGATCCTCAGACCTACGAGGAGGCTATTATGAGTATAGACTCCGGGAAGTGGAAAGAAGCCATGAATTCTGAGATGGATTCTATGTACTCCAATAAGGTTTGGAACCTAGTTGATGCACCCGAAGGTATTGTACCCATCGGTTGCAAGTGGATCTTTAAGAAAAAGATCGGAGTAGATGGAAAGGTAGAGACCTATAAAGCAAGGCTAGTGGCTAAGGGGTATCGTCAAAGGCAAGGTGTTGACTACGACGAAACTTTCTCACCCATAGCAATGCTAAAATCCATCAGAATTCTATTGGCTATTGCAGCACACTATGATTATGAGATCTGGCAGATGGATGTGAAAACCGCATTCCTCAACGGGAACCTGGAGGAGGAGGTGTATATGATGCAACCTGAGGGATTCGTGTCCAAGAACTGCCCAGATAAGGTGTGTAGGTTGCTTAGATCCATTTATGGACTAAAGCAAGCTTCCCGAAGTTGGAACATAAGATTTGATGAGGCAATCAGATCTTATGACTTCGTTAAGAACGAAGATGAGCCTTGTGTATACAGAAAGGTAAGTGGGAGCGCTATTAGCTTTTTGGTGTTATATGTGGATGACATCCTCATCATTGGGAATGACATAGGAATGCTATCCACAATAAAGGCTTGGTTATCTAGACACTTCTCCATGAAGGACTTAGGAGAAGCATCTTATATCTTGGGGATTAGAATCTATAGAGATAGATCCAAAAGGATGCTTGGCTTGTCCCAGTCCAGGTACATAGAAACTATTGTCAAAAGGTTTGGCATGGAAAATTCCAAAAGAGGTCTCATACCGATGAGACATGGGATATCGTTTTCTACGAGTATGTCCCCTAAGACTCCAGAAGAAAGGGCGAACATGGATATGATACCTTATGCCTCAGCAATAGGGTCTATCATGTATGCCATGCTATGTACTAGGCCTGATATAGCGCATGCTCTGAGTGTCACGAGCAGGTATCAGGCGGATCCAGGCTTGGAGCACTGGAAAGCAGTAAAGTGTATCCTTAAGTACTTGAGAAGGACTAAGGATCTTTTACTAGTATATGGAGGTAATAGCCTTAAGGTTGAAGGCTACACTGACTCAAGTTTTCAGTCTGATGTCGATGATAGCAAGTCGAATTCAGGGTATGTGTACACCTTGAATGGAGGAGCAGTGTGCTGGAAGAGTTCCAAGCAAGATACCACTGCTGACTCGACCACAGAGGCGGAGTACATTGCTGCATCAGATGCAGCAAAGGAGGGAGTCTGGTTGAAGAAGTTCATCACAGATTTGGGAGTCGTGCCGGATAGTGAGGAGCCGATTTCCCTATATTGCGACAACAACGGGGCAATTGCTCAAGCGAAGGAACCTAGGTCTCATCAGAAATCTAAGCATGTTCTGAGGAGGTTCCACCTTATCAGAGAGATCGTAACCCGAGGAGATGTAGCAGTGGAAAGAGTTCCATCCGAAAATAACATTGCAGATCCACTAACAAAGCCATTGTCTCAGATTGTCTTTGAGCGTCACAGGGGTCTGATGGGGATCAGACACATAGGTGATTGGCTTTAGGTCAAGTGGGAGATTGCTAGTCATAAGTGCCCAGCAAGCCAATCACGTGAGTGATGGCACGTGTGACTTGATACAGAATCTTTTTGCTTATTATATTTTGGCGTATATCACTTTATAACTATTGCATAAATGCATATGTATTGTGATGTCCTTGGATTTGTGCAATGGGAATCGGATCGTGATGAGATCACGATAATGAGATCGATTCACCTTTAAACACATATCCTAAATAATCCCGGTCATAGGTTACTCGAGAGGGACATCGTGATAACCGGATAGACTGGTGTGCTGTATACCCGTCCATATGATGGATGCAGCTGGTCTCATAGCTGCTCGTGTAGGGACACTAGGGATACAGTACAGGTGCTCATTGGAGAATGAGTTCACTGATTGATCCGCTTACGGAATGCTGGATGGTTGATGATGCCTTATTGTCAGACAACGATTCCGTAGTCCTAGTGGTGTATCTGGTTCTTAGACTTGAGACACCAAGGATGTCCTGTATGAGTGCTCCACTCTTTGATACCAGACTTATAGGTTTGGCTGTTCCCAGATCTAGTACAGCTGGTCATTGGGAGTGGTAGTCGACCTTACGAGGGCTATTGAGTGTCGATAGAGGATCATCCACTCTCGGTATCATGAGAGGAATATCCCATGTGTTCTTGCTCAGACAAATCTCTGGCCAGGGTCATTCGGGTTGAGAGAGAAAGAGTTCTCCGGGAGAATCCGATTAGAGCGAGACTCGAGTAGAAACCGTATGGGTCTGACAGCACCATGCTCGATATACGGTCTCTGGGATATTAGATGGATGAGGGACTATAGGTACATGGTAACTGAGGACAGACAGGTCCAATGGATTGGATTCCCCTGTATCGTCTGGGGACTACGGCGTAGTGGCCTAGTACTTCCGTAGTCGATGAGTCGAGTGAATTATTACAGAGATAATAATTCACTTAGTTAGAAGGAGTTCTGACAGGTATGACTCACGGCCAGCTCGATATTGGGCCTAGAGGGTCACACACATATGGTAGGCATTGCGATGAGTAGAGGTTCGGATATGAGATATCCGACGGAGCCCTTGTCTTATTGGATGCAGATCCAATACCCACTAGGGAAAGGACCCATTAGGGTTTTGACATGGGATCTCTATAAATAGGAGGGATTCACAGCCTCATAGGCTAGAGTCTTTGCTTGCCCTTCCTATTCTCCTCTCCCTCTCCACCTCAGAGTAGGCCTGGAGTTTTGAGGAGCGTCGTCGCAACCCTGCTGTGTGGATCACCGCTAGAGAGGAGGACGCTTGACCTCCTTCACCCTCTCCTAAGGATCTGCAAGGAAACAGGGATATACGATCTCCCTAGGTAACACAATCTCTATACGCAGTTTTGTGTTTTTGCGGATTTTGCGCACCAATCTTCGCACGACGATGAACATCTTTTTGGGAATCGGGGATTTTTGTTTTCTTGTTCTTCCGCTGCGCATATGATGTCGCCCCCCTATGATTCCCCAACATAAACTACGTAAACTGTGTTTAGACGTAAAACTGTGTTTTAGACGTAAAACTACGTTTAGATGTAAAACTGTGTTTAGACGTAAAACTGCGTTTAGACGCAAACTGCACTGCGCTTAGACGCAATCTGATCTTAGACGCAAACTGCGCTTAGACGCAATCTGCATTTAGACGCAAACTGCATTTAGATGCAAACTGCGTAAACTGTGCTTAGACGCAAACTGTGTTTAGACATAAACTGCACTTAATCATAAGTATTCTTAGAATCGGCTTTTGCATCAAAATAGTTTTTATCAAACGAACGCAGCTTTCGTTTTTAATCGCTGAAAGATTTCCGCTGCACTAATTCACCCCCCCCCCCCCCCCCCCCCTCTTAGTGCTCTCGATCCTAACAATTGGTATCAGAGCAAGGTTAACTCTCTAACGGATTAAAACCCAAAAGAAATGGCATACGCCGGAAACCAAGAGGGGCATTCTATTACGCGTCCACCCATGTTCAGTGGGACGGGCTACACCTACTGGAAGACCCGAATGAGGATCTTTCTTATTTCTATGGATTTTGAACTGTGGAATCTTGTCGAAAACGGATTTTCGAAGTCTTCTCTTCCAATGATCGATTGGAATGATTTGGAGAAGAAGGCTTTCGCTCTTAATGCAAAGGCTATGAATGCCTTATTTTGTGCACTTGATAAAAACGAGTTTAACCATGTTTCAACTTGTGAAACTGCATTTGATATTTGGCACACACTCGAAGTGACCCATGAAGGCACAAGTAGAGTAAAAGAGTCAAAAATCAATTTGCTGTTACATTCTTTCGAACTTTTTCGGATAAAACCGAGTGAAACCATTGGCGACATGTTTACCCGTTTCATGGATGTCGTCAACGGTCTAAAAGGACTCGGAAAGAGCTTTTCGGATTTTGAGCTTGTTAATAAGATACTAAGATCCCTTCCTAAGAGTTGGGATCCTAAAGTCACTGCTATTCAAGAGGCAAAAGATCTGCGAAATTTTCCTCTTGAAGAACTAATCGGGTCATTAATGACCTACGAAATGACTTGTAAAGCTCATGAAGAGCAAGAAGACATCCTTCCAAAGAACAGGAAGGATATGGCACTCAAAACTTCTGAATGCCACTTGAGAGAAAACTCAAGTGATGAGGACTGTGATGATGACTTGGCACTTCTAACAAGAAAGTTTAAAAAGTTCTTTAAAAGAAACAAGTTTAAGAATGATGCAAAAAATAAACTTGAACCCAAGAAGGACCAAGTAATCTGCTATGAATGCAAAAAGCCGGGACACTACAAGAGTGATTGTCCCCAAGTCAAAAGGAGAACATCAAAGAAGAAGGCGCTTCAAGCAACATGGGATGACTCGAGCGCATCCGAAGAAGAGGAGTCCAACACCGAGCAAGTTGCTCATTACGCCTTAATGGCCATCGAAGATGAGGTAACAAATTCAATAGATGCAGATTTATCATTCGATGAATTATTAAATGCTTTCCATGAATTGTTTGATGAGTGTAAGACTATCAGTAGTAAATACAAATTGCTAAAAAAGGAGCATGATAGTCTTATTTGTAATTTTGATAAGTTAAATGCTGAACATCATGATAGTTTAAGCCCATGCATAAAATGCCATGATCTAGAAACTCTCCAAAAAGAAAACTTGCTACTTAAGGACACCTTGAAGAAATTCGAGGTTGGTAGCAAGTCATTGAACATGATCCTTACAAACAAGGGTCACGTTCCCAAAAGAAGTGGAATTGGATTCGTGAGAAGTCCTCACCAAAATCCAACCACCTTCATAAAAGGCTCCATCTTACATATTCGACATCAAGACAAATGTAACTTCTGTTGTAAATTTGAACACAAGACACATTGTTGTCCATTCAAGAAAATAAGTCCAAACAAATTGATTTAGGTTCCTAAAGGAACAATGACAAATTCTATGCAACATGATAGAAAATGTAGATCTATTTATAAGGCACCCAAAAGCAAATGGGTACCTAAACATCATCCTTTCTTGTAGAAAACTAAACCATCGCAAGCTAGGAGCAAGAGATGGTACCTTGATAGTGGATGCTCAAGGCATATGATCGGAGATCCATCTCAATTCTCTAAGCTCACTAGCATAGACGAAGGATATGTCACCTTCGGAGACAACAACAAGGGTAAAATCATTGGCAAAGGAACCATAGGTAACAAATCCAACTTCTCTATTGAAGATGTTTTGCTAGTTGATGGTTTAAAACATAACCTCTTGAGCATTAGTCAATTATGTGATAAAGGATATATTATAAGATTTGAATCTAATGCTTGCATCATTGAAAAACCACACAAAAATATATCTATGATTGCATTGAAACAAAATAACGTATACACTATTGACATCAATGATTTGTGTAATGAAATGTGTTTTTCTGCTTTGAATGAGGATGCTTGGATATGGCATAGAAGATTAGGTCATACTAGCATGAAACTAATCACTCAAATATCATCCAAAGAACTTGTAAGAGGAATTCCTCATATCAAGTTCATCAAAGATAATGTATGCGATGCTTGCCAATTATGTAAACAAATTAAGAGTAGCTTCAAATCTAAAAATCAAATAAGCACCTCTAGGCCCTTACAATTGATCCATATGGACTTGTTCGGACCAATCTCCACATCAAGCCTAGGAGGTAGCAAATACGCCTTCGTCATCGTGGATGACTATAGCAGATACACATGGACTTACTTCTTAAAACAGAAAAGTGAGTGCCTTAGATCTTTTACCAAGTTTTGCAAACTTGTTCAGAATGAGAAAAAGGTCTATGATTTCATCAATTAGAAGTGATCATGGTGGTGAATTTCAAAACCATGATTTCCAGGAATTTTGTGAACTCAATGGATACAACCATAATTTCTCTACTCCTAGAAATCCTCAACAAAATGGAGTTGTAGAAAGAAAAAATCGAAATTTACAAAAAATGGCAAGAACCATGTTGAATGAACACAACCTACCCAAATATTTTTGGGCCGAAGCCGTAAATACTGCATGCTACATTTTGAATAGAGTTCTAGTAAGACCTCTACTAACCAAAACTCCCTATGAGTTATGGAACAATAAAAAACCCAATGTTTCATATTTTAAAGTCTTTGGATGTAAGTGTTTTATCCTAAATGAAAAGGACAACTTAGGAAAATTTGATGCTAAATCCGATGAAGGAATCTTTCTTGGTTATTCTACTGTTTCTAAAGTCTTTCATATCTTCAATAAAAGAACTTTAATTATCGAAGAATCCATTCATGTTGTTTTCAATGAGATTTCCGAAATCACGAAAAATGATCTTGACGAAGATGTTAATTTTGATTCCTTGAATTTAAATGAAACCCCTTCTCCAACTAGCAACTTGGATGCATCCACTCCCGAAATATCCTTACCCAAGGATTGGAAGTATGTAGATGCTCATCCCAAGGAGCTAATCTTAGGAGACACGTCAAAGGGGGTTCAAACACGATCTTCTCTTAAAAATTTTTGTGCAAACGCCGCCTTTCTCTCCCAAATTGAACCCAAATGCGTTGACGAAGCCATGAAAGATGATTCATGGATTATCGCAATGCAAGATGAATTGAATCAATTTGAGAGAAATGAGGTGTGGAAGCTTGTTCCTAGGCCAAATGACCATTTAGTTATTGGTACTAAATGGGTTTTCAGAAACAAGCAAGATGAAAATGGTATCATGGTTAGAAACAAGGCTAGATTAGTGGCCAAAGGTTTCAACCAAGAAGAAGGTATCGATTACGAAGAAACCTTCGCACATGTGGCTCGATTGGAAGCCATATGGATGCTCCTTGCCTACGCTAGTAGTAATAATTTTAAGTTATTTCAAATGGATGTTAAAAGCGCTTTTCTAAATGGCTTTATTTCCGAAGAAGTTTATGTTGAACAACCTCCTGGATTTGAAAATAATAGCCTCCCTAATCATGTGTTTAGATTAACTAAAGCTCTCTATGGTTTAAAACAAGCCCCAAGGGCTTGGTATGAGAGACTTAGTTCTTTTCTCATCAAAAATAACTTTACAAAAGGCAAGGTTGATACTACATTGTTTATCAAGAATTTTGAAAATAATTTTCTCATTGTTCAGATTTATGTTGATGATATTATCTTTGGCTCTACAAATGAATCTCTTTGTGAATCTTTTGCTAAAACTATGAGTCTTGAATTCGAAATGAGCTTAATGGGAGAATTAACATTCTTCTTAGGTTTACAAATCAAACAACTAAGCAATGACATCTTTATTAGTCAAACTAAATATGCCATGAATTTATTAAAAAGGTTTAATATGAACAACTCAAAGGCTAGTAACACTCCTATGAGCACCTCCACTAAGTTAGAAATTGATGAAAGTGGAGAAAGCTTTGATCAAAAAACTTATAGGGGTATGATAGGAAGTTTACTTTACCTCACTGCCACCAGACCAGACATCATGTTCAGTGTAGGACTTTGTGCTAGATTTCAATCAAACCCTAAGATATCTCATCTCAAAGCAGTTAAAAGAATACTTAGATATCTTAATGGAACCACAAATCTAGGATTATGGTACCCAAAATCAGAAAATTTTGAGTTAATAGCTTATGCTGATGCGGACTTCGCTGGCTGTAGACTAGATAGAAAAAGCACATCAGGATCATGTCAATTTTTAGGACATGCCCTTGTTTCCTGGTCATCTAAGAAACAAAGCTCGGTTGCTCTATCAACAAACGAAGCTGAATATATTGCAGCAAGTGCATGCTGTGCACAAGTTGTATGGATGAAAAACACTTTAGAAGATTACAAAGTTAATCTTAAAGATATTCCCATTAAATGTGATAACACGAGTGCAATATGCTTAACTAAGAATCCTATACAACACTCAAGAACAAAACATATTGATATTAGACATCACTTTATACGAGATCATGTCACTAATCATGACGTAACCATAGAGTTCATTGATACTGAACATCAACTAGCTGACATTTTTACAAAACCTCTAAGTGAAGAACAATTTGATTTCATTCGAAGAGAAATAGGAATGTTGATGTGTCCGAATAGATAAATTTGTTAAAATTATTTTTCAGACTATATTGAATGATCAAATCACTTGATTGCCATGTTTCTATGATTCTATGTGAAAATCTGCAACAAAATCTTGCCCGAATGCATCTTATTTATTCGAATGCTATAAAACAGATTTTCTTGTACACTTTCATGAAAAATAAGTTTCTGAAATAGATTTGATGAAGTGATTCATCCTGCAAAATCTTTACATAGACAATGGATTATAACAAAAAGGGGAAGAAGTATTTAAAGCAATTCCTCTATAAGCTTGCTATTATTATTTTCCTGGTATCATAATTACTATGCTTTTTGTTGATGATAAAGGGGGAGATATATGAATTGATAAACACTGCCATGATTAGAAATACTATGAGTGATGCTAAACACTGCTAAGATTATGCCATCCTTGCATCACCAAGAGATATATGAACATGTGCTAAAGTTTGCATTATGCCCTAAGTTGATATCTTATCATGTGAAGAAAATGCAAAACTTGCTAGAATATTTCAAATGTGTGCATCATGTAATAGTGCTTCACAGCTTTATATGATAATGTTCAAACTACATGATAAATAGTTACAAACACAATCATACAAACTTGATGATGTATGACAAGCCTTGACATCATCTTTGAAGAGATACATCATGATGAGTATCATGATGGGAGTATTGATAAGTTTAACTGATCTAACTTATCAATACGTCACTTGAATTCTTAGGTCTTGAATTCAAGGTTGACTTATCTCAACTATGGCATATAGACAGGGGGAGTTAAGGATAACTCCATTATCAATTGATTGTCATCATCAAAAAGGGGGAGATTGTTGAATCTCGAATTTTGATGATGAAGTCAATTGTCATTTGTTGTCTAATCTATGTGTTGAGATAAGTGTGCAGGATTAACTACGATGAAAGTTAGACAAGCAGCAGGAGTTGCGCCGGAGTCAAGTTCATGATCACGTTGGGAGTTCGAGAGTTCGACGGAAGTTCGGACGGTCGTCGGAGGTTCTGCGAGAACAGATCCGAGAAGTCCAGAAGCTTGCCAAGCGAAGCTCGTCGGAACTCGCCAAGTGGATCGTCGCAAAGTCCAGGAGTTTGCCGGAAGTCCGCATGAGCATCACCGAGGGTTCATCGGATGATCGACGGAAGTTCGTCGGAAACTCGCCGGAAGAAGCGATTGACGCACCGAAGCAAAGCTGCAGAAATTGTCTTAGATCTAATCGTAGTTAGCACGTTGATTAAGTTGGAAAATGGGAGGTGATCCCATTAGCTTAATCTTGGGGAAATTGGGCCCCTGAAAGACTGAAATTGGGCCGAATGGAGCTAACCATTCGGACCCTGATTGCACCAGGAGGTGCAACCGCCTAGGCCAGGAGGTGGCACCGCTTGGGCTAAGTCTCCCAGCGAGACTGGGCGGTGCAACCGCCCCAGCCAGGAGGTGGCACCGCCTGAGCTCAGTCTTCGAGCTAGACTGGGCGGTGCAACCTCCCTGATAGAGAGGTGGCACCGCCTGAGCTCGGTCTTCGAGCTCTGGCAGAGAGGTGCAACCGCCTCAGTCAAGAGGTGGCACCGCCTGGGGCTCAGTCTCCGAGCCAGACTTAGGCGGTGCAACCGCCCCAGACAGAGAGGTGCAACCGCCTGGGCTCAGTCTTCGAGCTTTGTCAGGCGGTGCAACCTCTCCAGTCAGGAGGTGCAACAGCCTGATCCCGGAATTCCGGGATTTGATCATTTTGAGCTCCAAATTTGAATTGGGTTGGGGCCTATAAATACCCCACCCATTCAGCACTGAAAAGATACAGACCTACACCGAATTCTTGATCTTTTCTGTGATTCTAAGAGCTCAAATTTGTGTAAAGTCCTAAAGTTCTCCTCTTTCTGTTCTTCAAGTCTTGAGTTGTAAAGAGAGGAGAGAAAGGTCCTGTAAGGGTTGTCTCCTGAGCCCATCAAAAGGAGTGAATCTGTAAAAGGGCAGTTGGCCTTCGCCTATTGAAGGAAGGCCTCTAGTTGACGTCGGTGACCTCGTCGGTGGAGGAAGCCAAAAGTAGAGTAGGTCAAGACTGACTGAACCACTCTAAATCTCTGGTTTGCGTTTATTTTGAGCACTTTATCATTACTGCAAACCTCCTACATAACTACTGCTCTCTGCGCCTTTACGAACAAGTTTCTAAGTGTTGATCTTTCCGAATCTGCATTCAGACGTAAATCGGTGTTTTCATACATTACAGTTTACGTTTACGTTTTGATTCTGCAAAACTGTCTTCTGCGCTTTTACGAACGAAGTTTCTAAGTTCATATCCCTTTAAAACTGCGTTTAGACATAAACTGCGCAAACTGTGTTTAGACGTAAAACTGTGTTTTTGATGTAAACTGCGCAAACTGTGTTTAGACGTAAAACTATGTTTTAGACGTAAAACTACGTTTAGACGTAAAACTGTGTTTAGACGTAAAACTGCGTTTAGACGCAATCTGATCTTAGACGCAAACTACGCTTAGACGCAAACTGTGCTTAGACGTAATCTGCATTTAGACGCAAACTGCATTTAGACGCAAACTGTGTAAACTGCGCTTAGACGCAAACTGTGTTTAGACATAAACTGCACTTAATCATAAGTATTCTTAGAATCGGCTTTTGTATCAAAATAGTTTTTATCAAACGAACGCAGCTTTCGTTTTTAATCGCTGAAAGATTTCCGCTGCACTAATTCACCCCCCCCCTCTTAGTGCTCTCGATCCTAACATGAGAGACTATAGATACATGGTAACTCTTGTATCGTCTAGGGACTGCGGCGTAGTGGTCTAGTACATTTGTAGTCGATGAGTCGAGTGAATTATTATGGAGATAAAAATTTATTGAGCCATAATAAGTTCTGACAGGTATGACTCATGGTTAGCCCGATATTAGGTATAGAGGGTCACACACATATGGTCGGTGTTACGACGAGTAGAGGTTCAGATATGAGATATCCGACGGAGCTCCTATCTTGTTGGATATCCAATAAGCCCTTGAATATGAATGAGATCTAATAAGAGTCAATAAGAGATTATTAGGTAGAGACTTATTAATCTAATAGCTTTGAGTCAATAAGTCATGTCGGGCAGATGGACCCATATGTCAGCTGCCACGTCATAAGCTAGCATGAACGTCATCCGACACTCCTTCGACCCAACACACATGGAGGAGTGCTGCATGCTGGGCATGGGAGCCCTATTGACACGGACTTAGCTGGATTTGCCTAAGTCGTGCGGCACCCTTGCGTGTCCGTCCGCACAGGTCAGCCTTCCCGAAGTCTCCCATTGTCCCTTAGGACCAACAAAAGAGAGAACGCCTCAATCGGGATCCACAAGCAAACATGTCCGAAAAACACTTCATAGACAATGCAAATTATAAACAGACTTTACAAGCTCTGAACAGTGGCACAACAAAGGGTAAAATGGTCCATTACAGACCAAAAAGCTCTCGCACGTGTCCACATGACACAACCTTTATTTACAAGCCTAAAGAGGCCACCAACTCAACTAAAATGAGACTATTAAGCCTTCGGCCGCCCCTTTATATTCTGTACAAGGCATGAACATGCCAAAAGACACGGACATACATAAGCATTACATTAAACACCCTGTTTCAAAGTTTGTCCGTGACATTCTCCCCCACTTATCCCTTCGACGTCCTCGTCGAAGCCTTTGTGAACACTGCAACTCTTCGCCTTTGCTGAGTCTTCAATCTTCTGCTCCAGCTGCAATGCGCCTCCTGGCTCCCAGCTGCTCTCCGCTGTTGTTTTTGAGTAGTCGAACCTTTGATCCGCCATGCTGCTTCAACTCGCCAATGACTCTGACTCTGGTGTGGGGTTGGCTGAGTTGTGTTGATCCTCGTTGATTCCTATGGATCCACCAAATGAAGGAAAAGACCATCCTTACTACGCCAGTCTCTCAAAATTTCCACATGCTGCTTGAACTGGGTGGATGCTTGTTGGAGCTTTAACGAGCATTGCCTCGCAAACTTCTGAAGTTTTGGGTCCTTCCTCCACAAAATCTGTTCATTGACTCTTCTTTCAGTTAGTTGTCACATCCAAGTAGGTTCGCATCACTTCCGCTTTCGATTGGCATTTCGTTGGGAAATGAAGCGGACAATCTACTCTCAGTAGCACTGATCACCGTCGGTGAGGATTTGACAACTATTGTCTTCCATTATCTTCGAAGGGTCTTTGAACTTGTGCAAAGCTCCTCTGCTGGATAGATAAGAGAACTGGGGTACTCGGTTTCGCCCCTTTCTCTTAAGAGTTGAGAAGGCAAAGGTTACTTGACTTCGCCCGCCTCCTCGAGGTTGTACTTCATGCATCGAGCTGGTTACTGGCCTTCGCCTGCTCTTTGCTCACACTTCTGAAGTACTTGAAGTGTTTGCACTCCTTGCGTTGAGTTAGCTACTGTGATTCACCTTCTCAATGCCATCGAACTTCTGGAATGCGAGAAGTTTTCACCCCAACTTGGAGTAATTCTCTGATAGATGAGGTCGCCTCTGGGATTGTACCGTCTTCTCCATCAACCCTGCCGCCTACTCCACTGAGTAGCAAAGGTACAGCACCGCGTACTGCTTGCTTCGTTCCTTGGTCATGCACTCTTGCATGACCCGAAGTCCTTCACTTACGGCTATCTTGATGAGAAACTTGTTGACACCGGTCTTAACGAAGTTTCTTGGCCTCTGCCCTTCAGCCTTGTCTCGGTACTTGGAGATTGCCTTTGTATGCTCCACCTTCTCAGCCCCTTTCACGACCAAGCGCTCTCCCTCCGTGAGAGCAAGGGATCAATGACTTTGACGGAAGTCCCGCCTCTGCGGTACCATGGCGCTGCCATGCCCATGGCCCTACTATCCGTCGCCTCGCCTCTGCATCCCTTTTCTCCACAATCAGTAGATATGTCTCTATGGCACTCCTCTGAGTCCACCTCCATTCTAACTGATGCTTGATTTTGGGTAGCTAAGTCCCTCTGGACTCGTCGTCGCTTCCTCGCCCCTTTCGACCCCCTGCTCCAACACCTCCGTGTTCTCCAAGCAGTCCATTTGGTCGATGGAAAGACAGACTGCAACTCCCATGCATGGCCTCTGCCATCACGTTGTAGGGTTTGCACCAATTCTGTTCTCTTTAGCTTCCTTAGTAGCAACGTTCGCTTACTCGGCCTTGTCCTCTGACTTGCCGGGCTCCCTTAAGCGAATATGAGCTCTGGAGCAGTCCAACTCTCCAGCTGCTTCGATCATACCTCTGCATGATCAAGTTCCTCCCATGGAACTCACCGGTACTTGCATTCGAACTTTTCCCTTGGTGGAACACAGCCCCCATATGCTGATGACCAAGGTTTTCATCCGATGCAAAATTCGATGCACGCTCGGAAGACCCGCCTCTGCGGTACCATGGCCTTCACTCCTTGAATCCATAGCCCTTCTTGCCGTCGTGTTGTTCACCAAAGCGGAGCTCCCAGTAGCTCCCGATTATACCTCCATATTATCTCATCCCTCACGGGACAAGGTCGTGTGTATCACATTGCCATCGAACTGTTCCACCACGATCCGCTGCACCATGTCGCCTCCTGGTGACATCTCCATTGCATTCTGATCCTTGTGGAATAAACTCGAATTGTGAACCCTCCATGTGTGGCCTCTACCAATACATCGCAGGGTCTCTTCCACCTTCGATTTTGTTCGCTCCTTTGACAATCGACCTTCATCCACCCACTCTTGGGTCACACCTAGATGAAGCACCGCTCTAGGACAGTCCGTCGCCTAGTAGCTCCCGAAGTCCCCCGACTTCGCTGCAATTGGTGCACCATTGTTTGGATCCTGGGCCTCTGCCCCTACCAGCACAATCTCCGCTGCGCACCGCTTCCTTCATAGCAACTCGAATGGCAACACTGTGGCATATTCTTCAAGAGTACCCGCCTCTGCGTCCTCTTGCCCCGTGCTAAGGCCTTCTGAACCTAACTTTGCCTCCGCAAATTGAGTCGCCTTAGTTCCTCCCCCAAATGCTTCTCCGAGATAAGGTGCATATGCCCCGAAGCTCCATTCGTCTTTGGCACCATGCAAGATGAGTCCGCTCCGTCAGAAAGAAGGACCCATGGAACAACATGATCCTACTCTTGCCTCTGAAAGAGTTCATGTCCTTGACCTCTGTCTAAGGAAAGCACTGTGCCTCTGCTCCATGTTCCAACTTCTATGCTGGCTCCCTTCATGCGGCTTGGGTACTTCGCCAAGTTACACCCAAGTTGCTCCGCTCCTCGTTTTTGCATTGAGTCGATGGTGGCCCTCGCGCCCACCATTCCACGGGTCAGCCCTCCCTCGAGTCCGATCTCCACATCGACTCCAAGTGTGCCTTCATTTGTGTTGCTCCCCCACTTGATCTCGCAATGCATCCACCAATGCATTCTCTCTAGCGAGATCATGCGACGACTCCTCGCCGCTTGCTCAGTCCATCGAGCTTAGTGGAGTTGTTGTTTATTGAGGTACTCATCCTCAACATGTGAAGTCCGTCTCACATGATTCTCCCTCTGGAGAGCCGAGACTTATCCCTCCTGGATAACTGTCCCATTGGAGCAACATCTCTCTTCGTTTCGGAGACCACCATCCCCTTGGACTACTCCGATCTGCTGAACAAACTGTGCATTGTTCTGCCTCCTGCAGACACACTTGCTAGATTGCGACTCCCCGTCAATATAGCCCCCACTGCACCCCTCAAGGTCTAGCAACATGCTGAACTCGTTGCACACTTCAGCCTCCTACGGACGTATCCTTCACATGCCGAAGAGAAAGTTTCAATGCTCCATGGCGCCGAGTCTCGATCGCCTTGGGATGGCCACGAACATTCCATCGTCCGCATACAAGCCCATGCATGAGTACCAAATTCTTCAAGTTAGCAATTCCCCTCACCTATGTGAGCATTGCATAACTCTTTTGGTCGTTGAGCAACTCATTCCACCTTGCATGGTCTCATTCTTGCCAAGCGCCTCGCTTGCCTAGAGTATAATCAAGTATAGTTGTCAACGTTGAGCCGTAGCTCAAACTCAGCCATCCCAACCTTTGTGCGCTCCACATTCTTCCAAGCTTGCCTGTTCTCGTGGTGCCTCTTGCGCGAAGGGTTGGCCATTCCTCTGAATGCCAATGTCAGATGCCCGCTCCTCGGAGCGACTCTTTTCCCTACATCTCCATGCTCGTTTTCCCCCAAACGATCGCGCGTGTGCTAACTGCCCTCAACGCAGCCCCGCTAGGTCCCCCACGTTTGCATGCTAAGTGTTTCTATGAGTGCTTGTCCCGCTCAGATACCATATGACACGGACTTAGCTGGATTTGCCTAAGTCGTGCGGCACCCTTGCGTGTCCGTCCGCACAGGTCAGCCTCCCCGAAGTCTCCCATTGTCCCTTAGGACCAACAAAAGAGAGAACGCCTCAATCGGGATCCACAAGCAAACATGTCCGAAAAACACTTCATAGACAATGCAAATTACAAACAGACTTTACAAGCTCTGAACAGTGGCACAACAAAGGGTAAAATGGTTCATTACAGACCGAAAAGCTCTCGCACGTGTCCACATGACACAACTTTTATTTACAAGCATAAAGAGGCCACCAACCCAACTAAAATGGGACTATTAAGCCTTCAGTCACCCCTTTACATTCTGTACAAGGCATGAATATGCCAAAAGATACGGACATACATAAGCATTACATCAAACACCCTGTTTCAAAGTTTGTCCATGACACTATGGCACTAGACTCTCGACACCACGTCATATATGTGGACGACATCAGTGAAGGCCCAGGAGTGGATCGCGATCCAATTCGTCGACCATCGCTAACTCCCTCTCGATGATGGCCAGCCAGCTTGCAGGAAAGCAAGAGGCCATGAGAGCGAAGGGAGATCAATGGCAATAAGGTCTAGGCACCGATAATGGACTCGAAGAGTGAAAGATAGAAAACTAAAGAGAATCGAGAGGATTGCTGTTGGGTAGAGAGAGGCTAGGATTGGGCCAAGCGAGACCGACAGACTTGCTGAGGGTGGAAGAAGAGCGACTCGATGGGATACTATCATTGGTAAAATTGATGATTTATGAAATGATTATTTTGTCCTTTGATAAGATTAATAATTCTACGGTGTCATTTATGAAATAAGAGGAGAGAACAACTCGATGGGTATAAAGTAAGTAAAAGAACCTACAGAAATCGAGGCGTCGTGCGGCGCGCAGTAGGCGACGCGATCCCTTCAGGTACCGCTGCCGACGACATCGTTGGCCGACCACTCTCTACTGCTGCTGCAGGCCGCCACCTCGCCGCTCCCGTAGGTACCGTTCTCTCCTCTCCTCCTCTCTCCTCCTCTCTCCTACTCTCTCGTCCCTTCTCTTCTTCTCCCGTTTTCTCTCCTCTCTTCTCCTCCCCTAACATTTGTCTGAAACCGAGTTCACGAATAATCACCTGATGCAACACAATTTTGTAGCAACAGCTTTCGGAACCACCAAAATCCCTCTGGTCGCCGGCCCAGTCGACCAACCTACGTCGAGATCACGCCGCCTCGGGTAATCTCCAACTCCCTCTTTCTTTCTTACCCTTCTTCTCACGATAGTTTTTGGTGACTGAGAGTCTTTGGCTTGTCGGATTTGCGATTCGGGCATATTGGTGGCTTCCAATGGTAACAAAGCCATCTATTAGATGTTGAGTAATTTGGATCTGTAATGGGAAAGGGTTATATTAGGTTTTGAAGATTCCCCTTCTTCTAGGGTTTGGTGATTGCATACTTTTGTTGCTTTCAGCGAAACAAAAGAAAAATATCACCTTCCAAAAGATCAAATTTTTGATGCAGATGCTATTCTTTCCTCTCGAGATACATTGACCTTCGGAGCAGATGCTTCTTTGCTGCATTTTTTTTGCTCATATAGTCCTCTGGTATATGTGCTTTAAGCAGTGTTGCTCAATCACACAAAGTTGTGGTCTTTGTGGAACCCCACAAAGATTGCAGCTCTGTTTTGTTGGTCTGCAAAGGCGGCTAAATGCCATATTTGCGTTCCCAGGCGCGCCCGCCTGATTTAACTCAGGCTGGGCTGTGCCTGAATCGATCCCGAGTCTCCCCAATTTGGTCTCTCGTTCGATCGAACCAAGCCTCGGTGCACGGTGGCTGACTTCGTCTCCACCAGCGAGCTTTTGTTGTTGCGGCATTTTCCTCGGCAAACGGCGGCAGCGGCGGCTTATTCCCCTCTTGGTATCTCTCTCTTCTCCTCCTCCTTTGCAATCACACACACTCGCTTCTTGTGTCTCATCCTCTCCTCTGATCCCTCCTCCCTCTTCCCACCTTGCCATGACACCATCCTCCCACTCCTTTCTCACCGTCGCAGCCCCTTTCCCCCTCCCACACTCCCACGTACTTCAGCCCCCTGTCCTAATGAACAATTGACCAAAAAAATTAGGAGTCTCCCACAGTCACCTTCTCTTACTCTAATATTTTAATATTTTTATTAACATAACTGTGAATTTTATATCCGTTAGTACTAATATAATCTTTTCATCAATCATGATATATAATTTTTAAATTATACCATTTGAAAGTACTCCATAAGCTTAGAGAATTGGATATTTAAATTATAATATTCAGGAGCGCTTTGCATATTTGGGCTTCATCTTGGCGCTAAGCGCCTTTGACTACATTGCCCTAGGATTACCAATGCTTTCGAAGATCGTTGGGTGCACAAGTTTTCATCTCTCTAATAGATTTCTGTCTTTCTTTTTGGAAGGTGAAACAAAGTTGAGAAGTAATAGGCTGCAGGAACATCTCCAAGATGAGGTGAGGATATTAACTAGGAAGATGACATGGCTTCTCGGACAAAGCTCTCTGGCTTGCAAAGGCAGGTGTTAGGGCTATACAGGGAGTTTCTTCGGGCAGCTCGTCTGAAGGAACCAGAAGAGCGTTTAAGGATTGAATCTATTGTCTCAGCTGAGTTTCGCCAGAATGCGATGAATGTCGACCGCAAGAATTTCCTATACATCGAGTATTTACTCCGTCGAGGCAAGAAGCAGCTTGAGCAACTGAAGAGCCCTGATACTATGAGATTATCTACTTTGGAAGTAGGGAAAACACCTCAGTAAGTAAATGCTTTCTCTTGATAAGTTTTTGTCGTAAACCTTTTGACAAAGAGGACATGGACATTTGGTGATTCTATTATCAACTAGTGTTGTTACACTTGCTCACATGGATTAATGTAGTGATCTTAATGACTGGAAAGAGTTTTTACATGAGAAATCTGTTTCAGCTTACAGTAGTTTTCTTTGTGAATCTAATTACCTCTACGGCTATTCCTCCAATGCATCATGCTTTTCTTCTTCCGCAAAAACCATACGGCCTAGCACAATCGACTAAGACAATGTTTTCTGCATCGATATCTGAACGTCATGTCTGTCACTATCATCTTGATACCTTCTCGAGGTCTCATCAATTTGATACGTCAACGAAGTGCCTCATTATCATCTTGATACTGACTCGAGGTCTCATCAATTTGATACATCAACCAAGTGGTCATTCCAAATAATTCTCGATATTTCTATTATTTCAGATGATTCTTTCAGTTGATTCTTCTCATCTAAATAATTCTTGATAATCCCTCGCAACCATTCTCGCAGGTTACTGTTTTGATGATACGAGGCAACATGTCAACATGCTTGAACTTCATCGATCAAGTCGTGTTAGAAGGCTCGACCCGCATTAAGTTAGGTATCAGAATGCCCAACCCCTTCTAATTATGTGTTGGGATGCCTGACCGACATCAAGCTGTGTTAGGAGCCAATTGGCCATCGATGAGGCCAAGTGTGGCTGTGTACGCTAGTAGTGGCTACAACACATCAGGCTTCCGCGAGGTAGAGCAGTAGCTTGGCATGTCGGAGCAACAAAACAGTGAGCTACAATAGTTGGCCGTGCTTGAACAAGGCGAAGAGATAGGTTAGCATACCCAAACCTTATCAGCAACTATTATCATGCTTTCGCGAGGTGACTTGCGACAACAATGGTAATGCTTCAGTAAGGAGAGGCAACAGCAACTCAGTGTGGCTCAACTTGCAATTGCGGCGTACCATACATACTTTGGCAAGGCTACAGCATACCTTGGCAGGACATGTTGATAACTCGTCATCGGTGAGCAGCAAAAAGTGAGGTTGCAGTTGTAGCCCGTGCCTCGGCAACATGGCCGAGCAACAATATCAAAGAAGCTTTGGCAAGAGAAGGAGCAACAATATCATCCTTCTATATCAGTATATTTAAAAAATATATTAATAATATCATGTTAGCACGACGTGATGTTGATCCGTATACAAGAAATAGTCCGAAACAAAGTATAGTTTCTCCAACTTGTTGATTACACAAAGATTGAGGTCAAGATGTCTTTTAAGTTAATCCCTTCATCGTTTAAGTTAGTACTAAATTTCATCTTTCATTTTCTCCTCCTCTAATCAAGAGCTAAGGATATTTTTTTATATTGACCTCAAGGAAAAAGAATATCTCATAGAGATATTGTAAAGAAGACAATTTGTGGATATGAGGATGTTGACCTAATATGATGTTAATGACTAATTGATTACCAAGCAACAATATCAAAGAAGCTTCGGCAAGCTAAGGGGCACCTCGGCATGGGCAACAACACCGAAGATTGCAGCTGTGTTGCATCCCATGTTCGATAAGGCAGGTTGAACTGCAACATGCGACCGACGGTCTCGGAAATACAAGATATGGCCAGGTCGTAACTCGGCAATGCTCAGCACCAATAACTCGTTCACCGAGAGTATGGTGCCTTACTACATGATGCTACACCTAAATCACGTCATACCACCAAACCAACTGCAATTGCTTCTCGAGAACGACCATTTATGTTGTGGGGCTTCAACTTAATCTCATCTTCAAGATCCCATTTCTAGCCACAACAAGCCAAGAATCTTGCTTTAACGCTCTGTTGTAGGTTGTCCAACTCCTTGTGACCATGTTTGCTCGTAGCACACCCAGTAGTTCTCTCATTATAC
This sequence comes from Musa acuminata AAA Group, assembly GCF_036884655.1. Taxonomy (NCBI): domain Eukaryota; kingdom Viridiplantae; phylum Streptophyta; class Magnoliopsida; order Zingiberales; family Musaceae; genus Musa; species Musa acuminata. Next base: position 43,009,773 of record NC_088335.1, read on the forward strand.
TTCTTATGAAAGCACGACGAACTCTAAGCTCATTCATTTAACACTACGAGCTATGGCTATTTCGGTAATGAAGCAGTTCACTAAACAGAGCTTTAACCATATCCACAAGACATCCGAATCAACCCATGACATTGTTGTCTCTGACACAACTGAATCAAAAGCTATGAAGTGGCCTGTTATGGCCATATCCAACCAGAAACGTCCTCTATCTTGGACAAGGCTGGATCAAGCTATGAAGCATCCATTGTTCGTGACGCGAATGAATACAATCTTGAAACATCCTATATCTCCAACATGACCAAACCTGGCTCTGAATTATATCTACAATCTTGAAACATTTGTATCTCTGACACACTCGAAACCAACCATACAACATCCCGTATCTCCAACTCGATCGATTCTGGCAATAAAGACATGAAGCGAGGCATCCCTCACTTCTAACATGCCAAAACTATAATACTAAGGTCCTGCATCCGCCATAAGTGACATGGCTAAATCATCCAACATGGAGGGCATTGTGTCCCAACATCCTATGTGTTGAAAAACAATGGGATTAGATGATAAGAGGATCTGACATGTGAAAAATTGAAGACAATGTGTCACTATCAACTTGATACCTATTCAGACACCTGGATAATCCAACACATCAACCAAAGGATCTCGCGAAGTTGAAATGATGCATATTGCATGACAATATTAACTACAAAACTTGATGATTATATCGACACTTCACGTCTAAATAACACCCGACAATCTCCTTAAACCATTCTCGTAAATTAACTCCACATTTAATCCCAACCATTATATTAGACATACTTTGACTTGGTTTTCAGGATCCTTTGTCAAACCCACTTAACAACTCCTGACACCAAGCTTACAACAAAGCTATAACTAGAAACAAGATTTGCTCCATGACCCAACACTTAAAACACTTGGGCAAGATATAATTTGACATCAAAAAGTTAATTTATGATATATCCAATTATTCTAGCCCCCGATAATAATTTACATATGATTTCTAAGATCTTATTCATCAACTTTCATTTAGTAGAGTTAAGCTACATGTCTTTTTTTTCTTTTTTACTCTTATAAATTTTTAATTATTTACAAATAAAATTTTTTGGCAAAGGATAAGTGAGGATCCAAATCCAAGATCTTACTATGAACTATCAAAATATACCGGCTAAACTGATACCTTCAAAATATATAAAAAAATTGAGAATTCAAACCCTCAAGTGAATCTTATATGATTTGCAAGTAAGTTACATAATATATGATATGACAAACAAGCAAGTTAGATGATATATGATCTGACAAAACTGTACATGATATGATACGACTCACAATCATATTGAAATCTTACATGTCAATTGAATCAAGAAATCTTAAGCGCCATGGAACTAGACAAAAAGGACATTTAGCTTTAGAAGTTCAGTACAATTACACCCAATGAGACCAAAACAAATTATGTGCGTACCATTTTGATGCCATACCATCACAGAGTCCAAAGCTTTTCAAAAATAATTAAAATCTCACAGGCTGCAGGCTGTATACTGTATCAGTGAAAGGTTTTGGTTTAGGGAACTCAAAATTGGTGGTGAGAAACTTGCAAATTATACACAGCTGATAACAGTTCTCAAGTGTAATTAGTCCATCTCATGATAACTACCCCAGGCATCAACTAACATCAATCATTTAGCCCAAACAGCTGTTGCTAGTCACAAAGTGTAATATATATATATATATATATAGCTCTCAACCCACATTTTAAGTGCAAACAAAATGCTTTGGGCTTGAGCTACGTTTGGCTATGTCATGAATAATGAGTATTGTTCTAATTTGAAAGGATCAGCAGAGTGATGGAAAGAGCAAGAACAAGGGGATAAAAGGAGAGAGACTTAAAGTATATACCCAATATGCCTTAGATACCAGAGTGCACCTTCTGCAGCATGGTCTTGGGCGGCTTTCTTTTGTGGCCTAGGTTCACTGAAGCACTCCAAGCACACAGAAGACTCATGTTCGACTTCAACAGTAACCTTGTAAGTAAACCTGCATATATTTCAGAAACAATCATTTAACCTTACCAAGAGTCCTGCTGTAAGGCACAACAAAAACAAAGAGTTTGGGAGTTGATCCTGTTGAAGCATATTTTAAACAGATTAGCAGACATTTTTAGCTCCTGATGATGTTCCAGTCATCTGTGCATTTACTAATACATGCTTGAGAGTTTTAGCACCAATAACAATACATCAGTTCCTAACAAAAGCTTAGCAGAAAATATGGCTAAGAAAGGATGCTAATAACTTACATTTTCAGATGGCTAGGACCTTCTTCCTTACAGCATTCAAACAATGGATCACGCCAGTGGTTAGTAGCACATATCTCCATCAGCCATGACTTGGCTGTTTTGTGAGCCAAAGTACCTTTAAGACAAAGGTTAGAACATTCCAATTGCATGTAAAATTCAATATTTCCTCTACAAGTACTAACTAGGATCATACCAGCGGTCTCCGTATGATTGCCACCTGGGGATGTTCCACTGATCTCAACATAATCACTCACTGTTTGTTGAATTTGGCCATGGTTTCCGTTACAAGACTCGCTGGCATCAGCTCTAGTCAATTCCTTTCTAGATGACCAGGAATTTCCACTGCAATTCAACAAAGATGCACCATTTGCTTTTTCAAGACCTGAGTGTGGAGTCTCTTCTGTAGTCTGGATTTGCAGTTTCTCCAAAGGAATGGAATCCAAATTGTCAATTACTATAGGTTCTTCATCATATCCTATTAGTTTGGGTTTGTCTTTTTTAGCTGACTGCACGATATCCTCCAGTGGTTTACTTTTAAGCTTGTAGCCACGAGCCTGCATGAGAACAAAATAAAAGGCTAATGAGTTTCAAGACTAGTGTGACTTTTATTACGAAAATAAGAAAAGTCATACCTTCAACATAGAAAGTACTTCTTGTGCAGCCATTCTTCTAGCAGTTTTTGAGTTTTTGTTAGTTGATGTGAACATCAAATGTTCATCTTTTACATCAGCTTCTACTTTGACACAATAATCTCCTCCAACTTTAACTGGATCTGGGAGCCTCATTGCAAAATTAAAATACTGACAAAGTTCACGAAGTTCTCTAAGAGGATTAATCTGAAAACTAGAAAAATCCAAGACAGGTCCGAGTAGGCTAAGCATCAAATTCCAGACAATCTTTAAGTTAAATCCAGTGTCCAGAAGTACAGCACCAACACAAGATTCAACAATATCACCAAGTACCTATATTATTTAAATCATGGTGAAAAATTGATCACACGAGAAAAAACAAAAATAACCTATTGAAAAACATCTATTAGAGGCTAAAAGTAAAATCTATAAAGAGTAACCTATGACAACAAGTGGACAAGCAAACTGAGGATGCATGTATCGAAATGATGTTGCTTATTTTACCTGGCATTGCATCTTGTAAGTTACTAAACACATGATTTCAATCTCCACCAGCATGCCTGTTCTGCTGACATGCCAGCACAATACAGCACAAACTGGAACTATACAGCAACTGAGTCAGCTAGCCATAAACCAGCATCATGAATGGTTCGTTGATACTGTTCACATGGCACCATATTGGTATGTAGGTTTGCCCAAAACTCAGAAACTTATTGTATTAAATGCAGATCAACTAATCATGAGAAATCTGCCTTTAATAACAATTCCAAGCATGGATCTTGTTTTTCAGACACAGAGAACTACAAACACACATAAAACAGCAACTACAATATTCCGTAGGTTTCCCTAGAACTCTCCTTGAGCCACAAACCCTGATAAACTCAGATCATCTAACCACAACGTCTATGTATCTCTTTTGAATATTTCCAGTACCTTTCTTAGATAAAATTCCCCTAATTTTATCACCTGATGGGCTACAACTTATTATTCTTGTATAAAAACACTCCTCACTATATCTTTTTTGGTAGCTCCACGCATCCACCTCCACATTCTTATTGCAGCTTCATGGACATTTTGCAGTCACATGAATATCAAAATTGTCAGGTTGACACTATGAGGATAATAAGAGAAAGGCCATCATAGATTAATGTTAGGGCACTCAAATAATGAAGTAGGGGAAGAGCTAATAATATTGAAGTAGGTGAAGATCTAATAATATTCATTCAATGAAAAAGCACTCAAGACATTCACATTTTTAGTGAGACAACAAAAGCCCCAAACTATCAAATCTTTACCACAATTCTGATTCCCAATTGGAGAAAACAAGACCTTTCTTGTATGCTTATTAAATTCAATAAATAAAATAATTCTATTTCTTTTCTCATTATATACCAGTCTTTGTGGTTTTGCAAGCAGTCTAAAAAAGTAAAAGAAGAAAATTCCAGATCCTTAAAATGAACATCACTATATAAGTTCATGTAAACTTAAACCTTAAAAAGCAATTGATCATCAAACAACACAAGGTCCGATTTTACTCTTGCCAATTAATGCTTCAGAAGTTGGCTTTATCATATTCTTCGCTGAAATTTAGCATAAACAAGAAACGCAACAAAATATACACTACACAGTCAGAAAATTATTGTCCAAAGCAGTTTCTCTTTTACATTCAACAAATTTTGTAAACTTACATTGTCCACAGAAACAGAGGAAAAGATTGTATATGATATCAAGAACTAAAGTAGATGCAAGTCCTTTCGATTTAGTGAATTTAGATTATTATGGTAAATAGATACCAACAAAGAAAGCATAAGCCAAATGGAATACCTATAATATATAAAAAGTCTGCAATGAAGTGGATATACCTTCGGACATGCTGGTTCCTCAATCAAGTCCTTTTCTAGATCAGACAAAAGAACAAAACTTTCAAACTTATTTATGGCCTCATCGAGACTCCTTGCATCTTTCATTAGATACTTATGGAGGGACCGGCAAACTGCTACATTTGCAAAAGAGTTGTTGTTGACTGTTATTGACCGTAAATCTGTTATTTGACCTGGCTTCAATTCTGGGAAAACAGAATATAGGTATGATGTAATCAAGTACTCCAAGACAGCATCTCCAAGAAACTCCAGTTTCTGATCAGAATGATAAAAAGGCATATCAAATATCAAAGCAAAAAACATTTAAACAACTTTTAAACCTCTAAGTGAAAATTTTAATGCAGTCTCATTTAACAGCTTTGAACCTGGTAACATCCGCCGGAGTGCTTATTGTAGGAAGCATGCACGAATGCTTGAAGCAGAAGGCCTTTACATCGAAATGTATAACCTAGAATTTCTTCCAGCTCATTGACATTTCTATTACTGATGAGTGAAAGATTGCTATTACTTGACTCCCAAACTCTATAAATATTTGATACATCAAAATCAACTGATATCCCAATCCAGCGGAGAAATGCAATTGCACCTTTGAATCCACTTTCAACAAGGAAAGCTCCAACAAGAGCTTCAACAACATCTGCAATGGTTTTCCTGTGCAGCCAATGGTGGGATTTGGTGCATCTAAAATTATGTCCTTCAGCTGCAATATTCAGATTCTCATTTTCTTCTTGATGAATCACTGATTCTGTATCTATATTGCAAACCATTTTACAAGGACGGCCCAATGCAAAGAATTGTGTTGGATCAAACAGCTCGTCACGAATGTAGACCTGAAATTTGAAGAAAGATATGCATATGTCCAAAAATTAGAGATAGTTACCTTTGTTGGCCTACCAAATTTGATCACTACTTCATCATACTAAAAGAGCAATGAGTCAATTTAAAGTGCACATTTAGAATACAACAGGCAAGATGAGAAGTTTGAGAGCCAAGGATGAATTTACCTGATGACTTATGTTCTAATCAAAATTTTACCAGATAAGTTATGTTGAATTTTACCAGATAATCAAAATCGATGAGTTATGTTCGAAGTTTTACCTATTTACATATAAATAAAGAGAGCAGAGAAAATTTGCTCAATTTGTGTGTGACCATGTAAAAGCTGATTCCAGGACACAGAAGTGACTCCGAAAAAGATATTTTACCTGTAATTTTTTTGCAATTGCTAGCTCATACAGATTTGAATTATTCACAATACTAGATCTCCTCCTGGTCAACTGTCCTTCATCAAAGGCTTCATAAGTAAGAAAGCTGTGACGAGCAACTGCATACTTCAAGAAAGAATCACCAAGCACTTCAAACCTCTCAAGAGAGAGGCGTTCCAAGCACTTTTCTGTAGTAAGTGCTTCTAGTATCTGAAATTTGTTTGTTCTTATTAAAATAAAGAAACTTCAATATGCATATGACAACAAATATAATAAATTACAAATTTCAAGCCTATAGATGTATACCACAATCAATCAAAATTATGAAAACATCTTACACGGTCTGCTCTAACTTCAGATGCCTCTGGGAAAGATGAGGATAGTACTTCCTTTAGTTCAATAGCAACAAGAAGATTTTCCATGCGATGCATCAGAGATGGCAATAAAGACAAAGTACTCCCAATGTCTTTTGAGAAGCCAACTATTTTTAAAGAACAAAGCTCTGGAGGCAACTCCACAAAATGCTCCACTAGTTCACGGGCTTCTGCTTTTGCAAACAAAGGATCAAAATGATAATCCTATGGAAAGTAAAACAACAAAATTATTTGACTAATAGGACAAGACAGGATCATGGAAGATAGGATGTTACATTCTGAGTGCTATTCTTTAAGGGAAGGTGGTAACTTCCAAGTGACACTACAGAGGAGGGAGAAAAGAGGGAAATTAAAGAGAGAGAAAGAGTAGAGAGAAGAAAAACAAGAGAAGAAGAGAGGAGACAGAGAAGAACTGTAGAGTGTTATAATCTTATGCCTGATTTTAGCCTATATTTATGGGCACTCCTATAGTCCTATCTACCATCTCCTATTCCTAAATACAGTAGGATTTAACAGGGCTTACAATTATACACACTGTATGAAAGAAAGTACCAAATCAATTATGACATAATACTAAAATACATGCATGATTTTTCAAGACAGAAAAATATGGTCTAAACTCAAAAGATCTTGGACATCTGGAGGTAATACAAATTACTATTGTGATGCTTCGTCAACCAAAATTGCAATATAATGTACCAATACATCTTGTACATGCAAAAATACATTTTCTTGTTCATTAATGTCATCTGCATCATCATTATATGATGAGAAAATCCAAATATCTAATGGATAATTGAAGTAATAGTTCTTTTAACTTTCCTTCAATCTCATGAAATGCAAAAGACTTTAAACTGCCATTGAGTGCAAACTGCAGACCTCTTGGATCACGAACAAGCCATTTAGCATTAGCATAACTAGCACTTCCTCTGGTCAGAATATTACACGTCTAATCTACATTCTTTATTAAATGCATATATCCTGTTTGAGGAGAACCATCCACATAACATAACATAAACTGTATACTTCCTGTTTCAGGAGGAATTTGCAAAATAAAAATCAACAAAGAAAAAATCATACAGGCATCAACATCACATAGATACTCTAGAAGATAGTTTCATAGCTCAAAGTTGATTTAAATTTTAACAAAATTTACAGAATAAGAAACAAACTAAGAAAAGGAATTTGACATAGTACGTAAATAATCAGACAGAATAATCCAACTTCTTTAAAAGTATTTCCAGTGCAAATAATATGTATACATTGACCTGCAACATGAACAATGATAGAGAACATAATTATAGACAACTAAGTCACCTGTATTTGCTTGTACTCTGTTATGGAGTAAGTTCCGGCAAACAAAGAGCTGTTTGGCCTTCAAGAAAGGCTGTTCTGGATATGAAAGCTTGATATGGAACCTAAAATTTCAACATTGTAATGACTAAGTTAAATAAGCCATGAATTTCATCTCAACTATTAGACAGTATTGGAGTAAATTTAATCATAAACGAAAATTACAAGAACACAACAATGAGAACTAAGTGATAGGCAAACCAAATACTAAAGATCTAATCCATGCCAGGTGACCATTAAAAAAATGTGGGAGAACTCTTTAAAAATGAAAGGAGATCTTTGGACACATCAGTTAGATGAGATTAGCCAATTAGGATTAGCAGGGAGAAGAAAAGGGTTGATGAAGATAAGAAAACATCATAAGGAGGAACAAAGATATTTGGTGGCTCTACGTGTGACTGGTGACATTGCCCTTAGCGCAGGTATGATGGGAAAAGGAACACAAAATTGTAGGGATCTGATGGCTAGTTGATGATTATGAACTTGCTTTGTTGCTTACAAAGAAACATCTACCTCTTTAAGAAAATAACTTTGAATGCTTTTTAAACAAATAATGATTTCAATATAAAACAATGAAGATTATGAATCAATGAAGATGGTGAGCAATCAAGACACCCTATGAAAGAAGAGTCCACACTCATCTTGATTTTAGATAATGTGTCCAGATATGCTACAGCATCAGTGGGCATAGTTTGATTGATGAGGCTCAATCGGCTTTTGGTTTCTATTTTCCCTCTGATTCCATTTTAAAATTCTCCTCAAGTATAAAATATGTAAAGAGGAGGATGGGATTTAGTAAAATTCTGAATCCCTAAATTGTCAATGGTAACCAATATAAATATCAATTGCAAAGCTTCTATAGCTACTCAATCAGTTGCACTAAGCAAGGAATGCAATTTCAATTTTCAATTTTCAAGTACCAGAACCATACCCATTCAATATGGATCCGGGCCATGCCGAGTACCAACACACCATATACCATGTACTGTGGTATCATTTTTCTGGTAAGGGGGGAGAAAGAAGAAAGAGGAAGACGAACAAGGAAGATGAAAGAGCAGGAGAGGAGAAGACATGCCAGTTTGGCGACGAAAAGTGGAACAGAGATAGCAATGGGGATCATCGCGGAGATGGTGACAGAGAGCAGTGGCGCTAGGGGCCACTAGCGTGCTCTATAAGCTCCACTGCTGCCTTTAAAAGTATAAAGCAAAAAACCGATAAGTTGTTGCTAAAAAAAATGGACTGGACCATCCAAAATGGAGTGGTCCACATCCCAGCTCATAATCGAACTGGTATTTACCAGTCAGGGTGAAATTTAAGTTTTCGCACTAAGTGCTTCTTCTGTATCATTCAACAGTAAAACAAGGACAAATAAGATATACAGCACAAAACATGCAGCTCTTTTAAGCGTCTTATTTGCCCGAAGACATAATGCCAATGTGACCACACAAATTATTGAGGTGTTCTCTCTCTTAATACATGAGCAACACTAATTTTTTATGTTGTTCTTCTCCGTATGCAGGTATTGCAGGACTAATATTCAACCAGAGGTCTCTCATTATCCATCAATCTTACTAAAACATATTACCTCAAAAGTTTTTCCATGAAGAAAGCATGTTTTATCAGTCTCCTCCAGAAGGCACCTACATACTAAAATTATGGGTTTTCTAAAATTTGATTTGTCATTGTTTACTTACATGCAAGAATAGAAGTGATGTTCATCAAAGGTGAGTGGATTTTGATAGTACAGCTTAGTTACCTATCCCTGTAGTATTCTGCATAGCTTTCACATTTTGTACCCTTGTAGCAGCTATTAGCATTTGTTTCATAAAGAATCCCGTCAACAAAAAAGAACAGATTATTGTGTGGAGTGAAAACCAAGCTGTTCACGACATCAGTTTTATTTACTGAGCCATTGAGAAGTTGTAATTTCTCACTTGTGCGACAAGGAGCTTTCTCAAACTTGGCTGACACATCTATAAAGGCTGGTGATGTTAAACAACATCTCACAGTTGTCCAGTCAATCATCTTCTGTCCCTCGTAAAGTTGCTCAATGACTGGGAGCAAGAGATATGACTTTGATGAGCAATCTTGACTTGCATTGCACTTTCCCAAAGGAACAAGGTCTGAGTAAAATTCTGATCTGTCAAGTATAATTTTGAGAAACATCTCCTGGAAATTTTGTGCAAGCATAATCTGCAACAGCATAAGATGATGCCAGATAAGAATCTAGATACAAAGAACAGAATATACCCACAAATTTGCGTAAGAGTCTTCTTTACCTCCTCTTTGTCAAATGTTGTCATCCCTTGAGGAGTGAGTGTTGTCTCAACAATTCTACCATGGGTAAGATGTAAATCAACTTTTAAACTTTCAGCTTCTTGAGGAAGAGGATTCTTGATAAAAAGACCAAACATCCGGTACTGTCTGTCTTTTGGCTTAGGGATAAATCTAATATAATAAAAATGCAAATTTATGTTAGTATCATCATTAGACCATGATCTTCTAAGAGCAGCTGGTACTAGCAACTCATAAAGCTCCTCTCTTGAAGATTCATCTGGACCAAAAAAAATTAGAAGTAAATGGTTACTGGACACCAATAACACTAAAACTTCAACAAGCTATGTGAATTAAACAGTCAAACCTTCAATGCTGTTGCTATTATACTCAGAATGGTGTGTTGCTGGTCCAATCTTTCTTCGAGGATTTATATCAGGCAAAAGATAATCTGTCAAAGCACCTCTCTCATGAAGCTCTTTACATGCTTTCAAACATGCATTTCTCTTAGCTTCATCTTTTGAGAAGCAGGGTAGACCATCAACCTGACGCAAGGGAGCATTTAGTGGAAGAATAATTCTGCAGATAGTCCCATTTAGGTCATCGATGTAATAAAACTTAGGTGAAGGAGTGAAATATCTGCAAAATTAAGTTACAGTGAAACAACACAGACTGCAAAATTCGCAGGAACTTCAGATGGCCAAATCTGGTCATGAAAGATTCAAAATAGTTACGTACTTATCCCGTGAAAGTTTGTCACAATAACGATGGAGGAGTGAAACACTACAACCTGTATTGATTGAGGCACCAGTACTACTGACTTTATAGTTAACCTCCTCCAAATCATCAAAGGTTTCGCTTGATGTTCTACTGGTAATTTCCTTGTTCATGATATCCTCACCAGCCATAAAATCATTCAGCAGTTTTCCTTCACGTTCATTCCCTCTGAGATAGTGAGATCACGGAAATTAAGGCCATACTATTATCAGTCTGCAGAAAATATATCAAATGCACATGATTCAGAAAACATTTTCAGCCAAACAGATAAAGCACCTCTCTACGAGAAACACATATTCGGATATTGTCATCCGAGCACGTCCTCTAGACTGTATAAAACTTGCTACAGTTTCGGGCAGATCAAATCTCACAACAAGACAACAGGTTTGAATATCAAGTCCTTCTTCAGCTACATTAGTAGCAACCAGAAGATTCACCTAGTATGTTTATCAAAGCAACAAATGAAATCAAAACTTATCAGCTAAGGTACATAATAGAATAATATAAATTCCAATACATCACATAAAAGATTCTTTTCAAATTTTCTTAGAATTTTGTGCTGATATATTTGCTATTTCCTTAGCATAGAATGAAACAGATAGTGTTTACCTGTAAGTTAAACATACTTGCTATGTGAAATGTTAAAAAAAAGGTTTTGCTGCTGAATAGATAAGTGGTGTATGGTTATATGCAATTTATACATTACAGATTAGATAAGTGGGTATTTTTTAAAGAATTGTCTTTTCTAGTTATCATCAACTAAATCAAGTACTGCAGTGTTTGACCATATGGTTCACAAGTTGACACATCCAGCAAAATGTAAGTGAAAGAAATATGCAGTAATACTTGCTTTGCTTGTGATCTAAATAAAATGTTCTCACAGAATTCTAAGGCGTACATATGTTATGTTCACAACACAATCTTCGCTCCAATTTGAATGCATAAAGTTCCAGAAGAACCCACTGGCCCACATGACTTAAGTATATTTTCCAATTACTTCGCACATAATTGCATAATACTATAATCAACTGTATGTGATAGATCAGCATATCCTGTAAATAACATGCACTACAAAAGTTTTATCAGGGAACATTATCACTAGGAATCTTCAGAATGGTACCTCCCCAGAAGAAAACCTTTCAACAATGGTGTTCATCTTTCCACGAGACATGCTCTCTTTTCCACCATGACAACCCACAAGGAACTCACATTTCCAAAATTTAAGAGACTCTAAGCTCCCAAGGATATATGCTAACGATTTTGCAACAATAATTCTCTTCACAAAAATTATACATTTTGCGGTTGCTTGTAGCCTATAAAAAACACAAAGGTTTCATAAATTTTCAGATAGAATATCATAAGAAAACTTCAACAAGAAAAATTTTGCTCTTACAGAGTAAATAATCTAGTCAGACACATGCTCATGTAAGTTCTTGCAAAGATTGAAAGATAGAACCATCATCAATGCACCCAAAAATCTAACAATGTCCAACAACCCTGATTTCCAAGTTGATCACATTAATCAAATCATGCCTTGAAATTATAAAGCATGTGTCAGTCACAAAAAACATGCAGTATAAGATGCACATCAGAATGGTGCTAAAGAAAAATATATGTAGTTGGCCAGTGACTCAGGCCTGTCGGAACTAAACATTACTAGGCTCAAAGCCCATTAGACTATGGTTGTAGTTACGACAACATAAACTAAGCCCAAACAGGAAACTTATATATAACCCTTGCAACCATCAATGTCTCCTTACTCTCATTTTCTCACAAGCAAACATTGATTGTGTTGGTCAACTATGTTTGAGTGGTAGAATTCATCATGAAGTTGTCCTTAGAGGAACATGTGGAGTTGTGCCTCAATAAAGATATGCTAGGTGAGATCAGTGAGATGTAAATCATTATCATGTTGTTCCTTGATATGTTTTCCTTAAGATGCGCCAATCATGACTTTGTTATTTAATTGATTGTAGAATCCATATTAGGAGGTTTTATGCATAAACTCATTGAATTCCAAATATAGTGGCATTGGTAGATGCATGTGCACCCTCGGTCTTCCTTTACACTCTTCTCTTCTCTTTCGCGTCTCCTCTTTCGCAAGTATACTGTTAACAGCATGGTATACAATTTCGAATGGTACCGCCCGATACGGGCAGTACGTACCGGTCCGACAACATACCGGTGCTACAGTGCTACAGTAAGAGGAAGAAATATTTAAAATCGTTCGGTAAGCCCTGGTGTACCACTCGGTATGCCGGTACCGTACCATACCGAGCCAACCTCGAAACATCGGTACGGTACAGTATTGCTTACCTTGGTTAACAATATATAGTATAATATATTTTATTTAAAATTTAAAATAATTATATTTATTAATTATATTATATATTTTTATATTTTAGCGTCTCACTTCGCTCGGGCGAGGGCCTAGTGCCTCAGGTATTTTTGGATCTTAGCGCCTTGCGCTTTTTAAATCACTAGGTATAATATATAGCTGGTACCTGAAGTATCTTTCACTCCGAAAACTTTGAACATTAACAAAGAAGACAACAGATAGGAGTCATGAAGCATTCCTATGATCCACTATAAAAATTAATAAAAAAATCAAGCATACCTATAGGATGCAAGAATACCAACAAGAACTGCCAACTTATTTGAGAAGAATGGCTCCTCTAAAGCTCCGATGGTTAAAGAATCAACATCATTATTACCTAATTAATTGCAAACAATACTTCGTTACACAAGTATAAATCAAATGTATGAAAATAAAATAATTTGCATAATAAGATTAGCAAAATTATCTCGGAAAATTCTTTTTCCTGTTTTATTTACTTGTAGAAGTATGTAGATAAAAAAAAATTATAGAAAAACTAAAAAATTATATGAGCAACAAAAAAAACCTGACTCCAATCCAATCAAAATCGTCAAGAAAGAACAAGCCCAATGGCCAAAGGTTCTGAAGAGTCTTACAGTGTATAACGAACCCTATTGATTTATGTCTTCATTACTAGACCATGTTCTGTCATCAAGTTGTTCATATTTGTTTTATACCAAATGAAACCAAATAACATCTATTTTTACCACAATATTCTAAAACAAATGCAGTATCCAGGTGATGAAAGGTTGTAGCACAATAGTGAACATTATTGCATAATTGAAGGCAGCAGTATATATTACACTAAGAAATGCAAAAGCAACTGAAGCCCAAATTAAAAGTTCATGTAACTTGGAAAGAATTTTATCAACTATCTAAAAGGCACGTACTACTCAATTATAAGGTACATAGATGATTGCAGAATCATAGCCTGAAAGTTCCATTGCAAGTTATGGCATGAAAGAGAGAATCCTCAGCTTTATGTTCCTAACTAAAATTGGCAACAGCCAAAAATTTCATGAAACTTCGAGATAGTTATTGCAGATTGTCCAGAAATTCAACGACAAGACAACACCAAGTAAAACATAAAGGACTGTCACTTGGAAGTATAAAATGAACCACACAACATAAGCTGTATCGAGAGGATATCAACAATGATACTGAGTACTAAGTACTAACTAGCTTCACCTCTTTCTATGCCATTTTCTAGTCAACCAACCAAAGTTATCCACTGCAGGATATGAAGGACTCTAGCTCTCTCTCTCTCTCTCTCTCTCTCTCTCTCTCTCTCTCTCTCTCAAGTATTTATACCATCTGCAAGTTTCTTAAAATCAACCATATCACTCATGATTAGTAAAATTCTAATCATAATTATACCAATACCATGATGAGAATGCCCTAAAAGTAAGTCTGCTCATAGTGTCATCAATAAATATTCCAAAAGAAAGACTGCCCATGAAAGTTCTCAAGATTATACCACAACAACAAAAAAGATATATTGAACAAGAAATATATGCAACTTAAAAGAGAAGAAGGGAAACATACCATCCAATAAGTCACCAATTAAAATAGACAATGCCTTAGTTAAATATTGATCTATAAGGAAGTTGTCATTGTTAATACTGACAATCTCTGTTTCTGGCATGTCAGCTTTTCTTGCAGCCTTTATCAAATAATAGAAAAGAACAGAAAAATTAATCTTTCATCAGCATAAAAATAAAGAAATCTTAGATGCATGTATGCATGCAACAATTATATAGAGTTATTACAAGAAGAGCAGACCATATCATACATAAATATAAACAAAAATTGAGCACAGCAGTTTTATCAAAGAAAAAAAATGGATTTGTATGCTAGTAAATATGGTTTGTTGAAAAAATCGGCATCTAGAAGTTCAACAGAATTAAATATTGCCTACATTCCTGTCAATGTAAGTTCTCTCTTTTGTTGGGTTGGAGACCAGCTAGCTGATTCATGCAGAATGTCATATACCAGGAATCAGGCAATAACAATGTATTGGATATGCATAAATCCTTGATAACAACTGAGCTGATAGACCTAGGAATTGTTACCTGCTCTTAAGCTAAAACAAGAAGATCGAAGTTCAAAAACCATTTTCTATCCTTTATCAACAAGAAGGTGCAATTTCTAGTTATTCTCTACGAGTGATATCTAAAGGCGCTCAGACGTGCCGAGGCTCGAGTGCCTCAAATAGGGGTTGGGCGAGCACCTTCAATTTGGTGCCGCTTAAGCACATGCCTAGGTCCAAACGCTAGGCGGCCCAAGCGCTCACCTAGCCCAATTTGAAACCTAATTGAAATAAACTTGGCTTGAGTTGAACCGATATGTTACAAATGGTTCAACCAAGCCAAGTCCCACCACCCAACCTGTGTCGCAGGTCCGTTGGAGGAAGAAACCTATTCTCATTCTCGTGATTACTCGCTTTTCCTTGTCGTCATCGTCTCCCCTTAACCCGCGGCCATAGCTCCTCACCCCCCCCCCCCCTCCCCCCACCCCCAACCGCTCCTTCTCCTTTCCTCTTGTTGTCTCTCCTCCACCATCACCCCTATTGAGTGCCCCCGACAACCCCCTCCCTCTTCCCTCCTCCTTCGAGCTTCTCCCCTTCCCCGCTATGCTTTTTTTTCACTGTCATTCTCCCTTGTTCGCATCATCCTCTTACGTCATTGCCCCTAGCCTTCTTGACAACCTCCCTCCTTCGTGCTTCTCCCCTCTAATAGTCCTTTGCTACAATTAGCCATGGCTGACATCCTCACCCCCTCTCTTCATCTCCCTAGCAAAGCCGCCGAGCCTTCTTTTTCTCTAATTTTTCCTCAACTTCTTTCTTTCCCCAACAGTCCTGATCACTCTTGAATTCAATAGTAATGTTAATTATAACCCACGGATTGTTTAAAGCATGGTATGCAATACCTAATGGTACCGCCCGGTACGGGGGGTACGTACCGATCCAACGACATACTGATACGTAGACTGCCCGGTACCGCTACAGTGCTACAGTATTATACTGTAGCAGTGCTACAATGCTACAGTATGAAAAAAATATATAAAATTATTCGGTATGCCCTGGTGTACCGCTCGGTATGCCGGTACCATACCATACTGAGCCAACTTCGAAACACCGGTACGGTATGGTATTGCATACCTTGGTTTAAAGAATTAAATTTGTCATTCCCAGTATTTTGAAGTATCACTATAGTTAACATCTTGAATCATGGCAAATAAAGTTTTAAGTTTGTTATTTGATTTAAATAATATAGTATTTTAGTGCTTAACGGATGGTTAAATGAATTTATTGGGATGTATTAGTGGTGATGTTTTGAATATGAAATAATATAAAACTCATATATTATCTAATTTTAATTTTAATGATTGTTTTTCTCCTTAATTATATTTTTTATAATTTTTATATTGGTGAGTGCCTTGCTTTACTCAAGCGAGTCCAGCACTTTGAAAGCTTGGCGCCTTCTAGTGCCTAGCGCCTTTGACACCACTGGTCTCTATATCATGGAAATATATACAGTTCATGAAGTTTTAAAGGTATGGCCTATAACATCAAACAAATAACCCTCGTCAAACTTCCAGAATAGGACCAGCAAATATTTGGTTAAAAGTGACCATATTCTAGCACCACAAAGTCACTTAAACATAGTAAAGATACCATCATAGATATGCTTACATAGCTTACATGCAACAGAAACTGATAGATTAAGCAAAGGGATGATGAGTTTCCTAGATATTCCACAATGCTTCCTAGATAATATGCATCCTGAACCATGCCCATGCCTTTTTTAGCAATTTCATCGTTGGTATTACCAAGCCAAGAAAAGAAATCTCATAGCAACGAAGGGTTCCCAAATTACATAATGATGTTCTGGCATAAAACCAACATTTGCCTTCACTTCCTTTAATTTAGCATCAAATTCTGCCTACATACTTTCAAAAGGTCAATCTAGAACTGATTTTCAAAATTTGGTCTTTAGCTTGAACAATAACTACATAAAAACACTACACTTTTTACCCTTTTTATTAAGAATCATCTCTACGGCTATGTTAACTTGCTGATCTGTCACCAAGATAACAGCAAAGCCATTATGTCCCAACTATTTGGGTCGACTACAAGATCTTTTTCCGCCATTGAACCTTGTAAAATATCATATCCTTAGTTAAAATTAAGAATATTTAAATATTTATTTATACTTTCTATGTAGTCTTTTTAGCTTTCCTTCTATCTCTCCTCTCGTACCATTAATAATGATTGTTTTACCTCTTCCAGTTACAACATCTAAAGATCTTCTTAACAAGATTTATAATACCACCTGGTATAGTACGATTCAATCTGTATTTACCTGTCCTGATACACAAACCAAGATAAACCAAATAGTATGCTCAATATGCTTAGTAGAGGACTTATACGAGCATCGGACAGTTGTTTTTTTTTTTTTTTCTTCAGATTTTTCTGAAACTCGGTACCAATGTTCCAGCACTAGGAATGAATCTAGGAACAACAATGTGGACTCAAATGGTACCGGTCCACAAGGTTCGCAATACCGTACCGTACCAGTATTTCGACCTGGGCTCGGTACCGGTACGGTACGGTATACCGAGCGGTACACCTGGATGTACCGAGTACTGTAGTACTGCTACAGTGCTACAGTGCCTCGGACTGGTAACAGTCGGTCCGCGTACCAAAAACCTGTCGGACTGGTACATACCGCCCGTACCGAGCGGTACGGCTCGGTACGACAGACCCTGCTGGTCCAAATCCTTATCGACAAACTACTAAGTGAAATCAACAAGCACTCTGACGCTCGCCTAGGCGCCCAGGCGAGACGAGGCCCGAGTGCCTCAAATAAGAGTCGGGCAAGCACCCTCAACTGGACGCTGCTTAGGTGTGTGCTTGGGCACAAGTGTTGGGCGGCCCAAGCACTTGCCTAGCCCAAATCAGCTTTAAACAAGCTTGAGTTAAACCCGAAATAACTGATTCGGTTCAACCAAACCAGATAATCCAGCTCACTAATCCCCCGTCCCCAGCCCCCCTATATTCATGTGTGACCTACTCCTCTTGCTTTAACATAATTGTCGTGTTGTCTTCGTCTGTGTACAAGGCAACCGAATCAGCTCTTTCGAGCGAGTGTGCAAGCTGACGACTAATGTTTGTGTGCGAGCCGGCAATGCCTCCCCTCGCGGACGAAGGTATCTTCTCCTCTTTCTACTCTTTCCCTCTCCCTCTTTCCATTCCTCTCCACCTTCCATCAGTGCTAATCCTCGTGCTCCTGTTGCGCTATCCCATCCACATCTCATGGTCGTACCTCCCTCTCGTCTCTCTCTCTCGTCATGTTGTTCCCTCCACCTCTTATGGTACCTCTCTCTCCTGAAGATTCCCAACAACCCCGAAGGCCAATGCACAGTCCCCTTCCCCCTCCCTCTACTTCTCCCTAACAGTATCACCTCCCCTCTCCCTTCGCTCTCTCTCCTTTTGACCCCCCTTGTCTCTATCTCTCTCTCTCTCCCGACAACTCTCAACATCATCGACGACTGATGGTACCGCCTCCTCCGTCTCCCCCTCTCTCCTTTTCCTATTTCCCTCCCTGACAACCCCATTAATTATTGAATTTACCACAACTAGAATTTTAAATTATCATTGTTATAATTCTTGGACTTTTTGTGTTAATTTTCTTTTGTTTTGTTATTTTTGTTATTATATTTGGTAAATTTAATACTTTAATGCTTTATATATGTTAAATGAATTACCAATGTTCTAGTGGTGATAATTTGATTGTGCATTGATATAAAATTTATATTTTGTCTAATTTTTATATTAATCATTATTATTCTTAATTATAAGTAGGACTTACGGCTTTGTTGTTATTGTTGTTGTCGTCGTCGTCTTTCTTTTTTATTATATTTTTCTATTGGCAAGTGTCCTGCATTGCTCAAGCGAGCACCTAAGCAAGCGCCTAACACCTCGAGCGTTTTAGAGCCTTAACGCCTTTTAGCATCTGGCGCCTTTAACAATACTAATACACAAAATGGCAAACCTTAGTACATAGCTCATATCATATCATATCATATCATCTTAAATGATTTTATTTCTCATTTTATCTGATATCGAAGCTACACCTAATTATTCATGAACGAGAACATCTCTTATCTTATCTTCCCTAGTAACTCCACATCCCCTCAGTATTCTCATCTTAGCAACACAAAAAATTTGAATTTATTATTTCTTAACCACCCAAGACTAATTTCAATTTAAAAGGTACTCGATGATCATCGATCAAACACAAGACACCTAACAGTATTTTTCCCATGTTCATATGCATTCATAATAGTAAAAAATGTTCCAACATATTTTACTATTTTGTGTACATGAGTACACATATTTTTGAATATTTCGTGTCCATAGGCATTCATACTAGAAAACAGCCCATGAGCATTCCTAATAGTAAAAAGAGTTCTTGAACATAATGCAAATAGAAAGTATCCTTCTTCCTAGTTTTATCAAATCAATATAGAAAAATATCCAGAAAAGATCCCCTGAGATGCTTACCAGTGATATTCACACCCACAAAAATATCAAAAAATTCCTACGTCGGGGTTGGTGAAATTAATCTCTTACAAATTGGATGGCTACTTTGTCAACCTAAGTAGTTCCATTTGATTGATTTAGTTCTATTGGTCAAATAAATACTTGAACATTACAGGAATCAATCATTTGAGATGCAAGAGCAACTTGGAGGTCTCAGGATGAGGCATGTAAAAGAGAACTCCAAACGAGAGAAATAGGAAGAGCATATAATAAGAACTCTATATCAGTGATTTAAAAAGGCGCTCGGACGCTCGCCTAGGCGCTTGGGCGAGGCAAGGCGAGGCCCGAGCGCCTCGCTTCACTTCCAGGCGGTGCGCTTCAAAGAGGCACCGCCTGGGCACTCGCCCGAGCCCAGGCGTTGGGCGCTTCGGGCGAGCGCCTAGGTTAAACCAGGCGACCGAACCAGGATTTTAGGTCTGGTTCGATCTCTGATGGTTAGTTGGTTTAATCGAACCAACTAAAACCGATATCAGCTGTCGCTGGCCAACCCTTAACCCTGCTCGTTGCCGCTGCCGCTCCCGCTCCCGCTGCTCGCCGCTGCTCACCGCTCCCGCTGCCTCCTTACACTCCCGCTGTCACTGCCTCCTTACACTCCCGCTCCCGCTGTCGCTTCCTCTTTTCTCAGTTAGCACCCCCTTACACTCCTCTCCCTTCTTCTTCTTCTGTATACTATTAACAGTATACAGTATAGTGTTAACAGTATACTAATAATAGTATTTGTATTTATTAGATTAATAATATATTATTTTGATTTTAATACTATTAATTTTTATTTATTTGAAATTATTATTAGGTTTCAAGATAATTATATTTATTAATTATATTATATATTTTTATATTTTAGCGTCTCGCTTCGCTCGGGCAAGTGCCTAGCGCCTCAAGCGTTTTTGGACCTTAGCGCCTTTTGACACCTAGCGCTTTTTAAATCACTGTTCTGTATAATATAATGTAACGAAGTTCATTAAAAATAGGAGAGACAGAATACCAGTACCACTTCAAAGAAAAGAACTTCAGCAGGAGAAGTCGGTAAGAGTATAAATGGAAATATAATAAGAAAATAGTCAATGTATGATACTAGAACCATATAGTAAAACATAAATCCACTAAAAGCAAGACCTTAACATAATGAAGAAAGATTATAATAATGCTTTTAAGAAAAATATTTGCCATCTTAAAAAATGTTTTCTCAAAGAATAAATAAAGGTAGAAAGTAAAAAGCAACTAACAAAATTAAGCAGAAAAGTAACAAACAAACAGACTCACTCTTATAGCTCCAAAAAGTCCAATCTGCTCAAGACAGAAAATGATGTTATCATGCAACCTATGCAAAAGCTTTGTCTGATTCTGACACTCTCTAAAATCACATAACTTGTCTTTAAGCATGGATATGCACTGCCAAAATCAGAAATATATATATACAAGTGAGTCCCAGTTGCATGTCATGAGAAAACAGATATTTAACAACTAACCTGGACTTTTATATCCTCAAGCTTTTTACTGTAAACGAAAGTGAGACTTGAAGCAGTGTAGAAAAGTGGACCATAGTAGAAGACCTTAATATCTGGAGAAGCAACAAAACCTTCAAGTTCCGATTCATCATCAACAGAGCACACCTATTTACCCAGGTAGTGACATCGACAACATTAGCACAATAAATCAGAAAATACTGGGAAAATGTATCCAAAGTCCAAATTTCATAACGATGAATTTTACCTTCGCATCAAGTAAATTCTCAAGACTGTTAATGCATTTGGTATAGTTTGATAGATCGGTTCCTCCTGTAAAACATATAAGTATCATAGAGAAAGCAAACAAAAACAAATCAAACATAACAAAAACAATCCTAATTGGCAGGTAATCAAGTATGAAATCAGCATTTATATTTCATAGAAATGATTGTTTGTATAAGAGACTTTTTGTCACAAATGCTCATGATCTTCAGGCAGTTGATCATGTGAAGCCTAGTAATTCACTATGTACTTCATTTTGACTTCGTTACCATTTTACTTGCTTTCTGGCTAAAAGGCTAGTCAAATTGTCCTCAGATTGGTATGGAGTGCGGCATAATATTAATAAAATGTATGTATTGGTCGGGGCATAAATCAAGATGCAGACAGCTCAATTCGCATATGTACCTTTTTTTTTAACCTCTGACTTACAGAAAGATACAGGAATTGTGGCAAGATCCTAACAAATCTTTCCCAGAATGTGACACCCCTAGTGCTTCTTGCCACCACAGACTGTCCGTGTCTCCTAGTACTCCTCTCCTCCTCTCCATCTCTCCCCCTAGGTACCATGGTATGTCAGCATATTCTGTATCAGTACGCCGGTATGGACTGGCCTCATACCAGTCTGACTGTGGTCTAACATGAGTACAGTATCGAAACTGCAAATGTTGGCACGTATGTTCTATGGTGCCAAGTTCAAAACCAGACTATACTGGTTGGTGTACAAATCAGTTTTTACTGGTCTTAGAAGTGGTCAGTATGTGAACTAAACAATTTCATTAAGACTGGGTTAATCAAAATTTGCTCAGTATATATAGATGTAACATAAAATAAACAAACCACCTTGTCATGAACTATTCATAGGGAAGGTGTTCAGTGTAATATTCGTGTTTTTCCTTTTTTCATGCATTAGACAACATACAAGGGGCTTGCGGTAGTCTTGGCAGCCTCATTTTGTTGCCTTTTATGGCTATTCCTGGCTTGTAATTATAGCTTGCATGTGGTCAAACTCTAGGGTTTTTTTTTTGCTTACATACACTCTATTCTTATCTAAATGTAATTTATATACTAATAAATTAGTAAGAAAAGACCCTCAAAAAGGGTTTTTTTTTATTTCTCCCATTTTTTCAAAAAACTAATATATTCTTTTCCTTCATAAGAGGGATCCGCATGTAACAATAAAGATGGCATAACTCGACCAACCCCACATCGGAGTTAGTGATTGGCAAATCAAAACAACATTCACGAATCAAAGTTTGACTACTCAACAACTAACATCAAGAGACCAGGTAAGGGTTAAAAGGTGTGATACAACAAAACGAGTAATGAATATGTAACAAGCAAGGAGATGCATGACAATGGCATTGAAGGAATAAGTGAAGAAGAATATTATGGATTTTTTATAGCAAAAGTGTTCGATGTAGCGTTTATGCTTTTCGATTATGTTCATGTCATAACATGTAAGGGCTACAAGGCTTGATAACCTCATTTTAATTGGCTTTTGATTGTTTTCGGTTTGTAATTACAAGTTGTGTGCGATCATTGTATGAAGAAATAACTAGCCAAAATGAAGCCTCAATCACGCAACTTGCTCGAAGTGTCTGGGGCAGAGATGCAGTGTGAAATGTCAACCAACTTAGACCTCTAGAACCTGGGCGGCACAAGCTAGATCGATCTCCAGGCTAGTTTCTAAGGATGATCCATTAGTTGGTTCTGTAATAGTGTCACATGGACACTTGTGCGTGAGGAATTGTACATCGAGAACTGCCTTGGATCCTTTGTTGCTCAATCGTTTAATAGTCTAACATTGTATTTTGTAGTACCTAGAAAGTGTTTGTTTTAATTTTTGCTTGCAAGATCCCAAGTTTATGCTTTGACAAATCGAAGATGATAGTTTGCTCGCATGTTCACTTGTTCACCAACCTATTTCTTTTCTTGCATGTCCTTAGGGGACCCTGTGAGGTTGTGGGGCCTCACCATTCACCATTCGCCCAACATTGTTCTGCTTCTCGTCTGACCCCAATCTCCTATTCTATGTTAGGATTCCAATGACTTGAAGGATGCGCTCAAGTACTCAGTGCTAATGCTATCGGAGCTATGGACCTCTTTGCTCTCCCCACACAAATTCTACGAGCTTTGAGAGTTGGGATATCTATTTGATCTTGCTTGTAGTGAATAATGCTTGTGTAGAAGCTGGATCTTAATGTGTTTCTTTTTTAGGGACTAGGAAGATATGCGGGCCTTTCAGCCATACTGTTGGTATGCCTCAGTACGTACCGTACCAAGTAAGGCTCGGTACACCGATATGGACCAAAATTGTGAACCTTGCTAAAAAGTATATTTATCAAAAATATACAGGAGCCTAGCTTTATATGCTAAGAGTAGTTACCTTTTCCAATGATAGGGGAAGCTGTCATGCCAAATACACGGGGACACTTTGAACCATCACCTTTAGTTTTGTAGAATTCCTATGGAATTGCCAACATAAATTTGAAAACCTTGTAAGTTACAATCACCTAAAGTAAATGCTAACACTAAATTTAAGTGCTCAGTAGAAATACCCTCATGATTTGTGCATAGGGATGCCTCGTGGTTGCTTGTGCATGATGACATTCATCAAAAATGAGCAAAGCAACTAGATCCATCCTAATGAAACAATGGCACAAATTTTGCAACAATATCTGTGGTGTCATAACAAGCACCTGCGAAGATAAAGAAGCAAAGATATGTCAAGTACCTAAAACTTCTCAAACCAAAGCATACACTGCAATGAAAATTATATAATGAATTATTGAAATTCAACATGACGAGAAGTAAATGATTGAAAAAGCCACGACTATGAGTTCTACAAATGACAATTTCCAAGTCCATATGGTTTACATGAACCCAAGATTACCATCTACATAAGCAGAAACCACTTGGAAATGGTTGATCCAGAGTTAAAACACCCTCTTTAAGTTTTATTTACAATTGATATGAACTAAAGTTGTGTTAATAAAAATTTAAAAAATTATGACTTCTAGGACCAAAATTCCTGAACTTAACTAAATAATAAAATGGCAAGATTACTTATTGAAACAGGATCATAGGCAGATACTTTGACGATCAGATCATTCAGATTCCAACAACCATTCTGAGAAACTCATTCTTTATTCAGATTCCAACAACTAAACAAGGAGTATATGCTAGCATAAAAGTGATAAAACTAAAAGGAGAGAGGTTTGCTTCTATTCTAAATACTAGTTAAGAGCTCTACCCCATCAACATTCATGGATTTCTTAAGCATGGCCCACCATCAAATCTGGACAAGCAACCACTGACTCAAAAATCTGAAGTCTGCATTAGCAAGCTGAAAGAGGTTGGAATCTTGATTTCAAAAATCTGAAGTCTTTGCTGGTCATGTGATCCAAATAATTTTGATTTCATCTAACCTATCATTGTCACTTAAAAGTTCTAAAATCGGAAGTACAACAGTTTGGAATCTTCCAGCACAAGACAGTTCAAGACAATACATTCAGCGCACACAGCTAAGATACGTCGAAAATAGGCACAGCTCGGCATCAAACCCCTATCAAAACTAAGATTTCAATCTTTGCTTGCACTTTCCAACAAATCAAGAAAATAATTTGCTAATCCATCCGCAATGGTTTCATTCCAATCTCTCACATTATGTGCCCTCTTCTAAGAGGACTAACCTCACTACTGAAACTAAGATTTCAGTAGCTGCTGGATCCTTCAGTTTCTTAACTATTGGAGCTCCTTAATAGAATTGAAGATTTCAGATAACACATGGAATGATCAAATCAAATGGAAATCAGGTTCCGACAGAATTTTCATTAGTGCCTCCTATTAGAGTCCAAAATTAGTGGAGTTCTTTTCCTTATCTCTAAAGCATTATGGAACGTCCATCACGTTGTATAAATACCTAGACCTAGTTCTAATTTACAGAATGCACTCTAGCCAACTACTAATTAAGAAAAATTATAAAAAAGTTGGTACTTGTAAGCAAGGTATGCAATTTATCGAGCGGTACGTACTGGTCTGTCAGCTGACCGGTACACGGACCGCCCGTTATCGGACGAAACGGAATATATATATATTATATATTAATAAATATATTAATATATATATATTATTTTTTTTTATAAAAGGCGACGTCGCGTCACCTTTTTCGGCGACGTCGCCTTTTATAAGAATATTTATATATAAATATATATAATCTTATATGTATATATATATATATAAATATATATATATATATATATACAAACGAGGCGACGTCGCATCGCCTCGACGACGTCACCTTGCTTGGGAGAAGGAAAAGGCGACGCGACGTCGCCTTTTTCGGCAACGTCGCCGAGACGACACGTTGCGATGTCGTCGAGACGACACGTTGCCTTTTATAAAAATATTATATACAAAAAAAAAATTATATATATATATATATATATATATATACGAGGCGACATCGCCCCGCGTGGGAGAAGGAAACTCGACGACATCATCTTTTATAAATATATATATATATATATAATCTTTTATATATAAATATATATTTATTAATTTATATATATATATATATATACCAAGCGATATACCGAACGGTATACCGCTCGGTATACAGTATCGTACCGTACCGAGTGAACGTCGAAACTCCAATACGGTACGATATTTCAATCCTTGCTTGTAAGTATATTTATTAATCTAAAAACAAAAAAATAATATCCTTCTAAACTACCCCTTTGCAGAACAAAACTGGGGATCTTTGCCAACATCAAATTTAATCATCACTCCAGCAAAGTGCTTTAGTTTGGAACCAAAGGAGTAGGATAAGGATAAAAGGAATTGAAAGATTCTATAGCCAATATCAATATTGTCAAAGGTGATAAGTGCTTAAAGGCACCAAGGTTTCAAAATACCTGAGACACTAGACAATCGCCCTAGTGCAGCAAGGCGCTTATAAAATTATAAAAAAAAATTAAGATCAAATATAATTATTAAAAAATTTAACCAAACTCAGCTTATGTAGATAAATTGTGTTATTGATGAGATGCTTCATTGAATCAGGCCATAGATGTTGGAGGTACAGAATAAGATTTACATGGTCTGGATGCTAATCATAGGTACCCTGTAAGCCAATCATATGAGTAATGACACGTGTGACATGACACGCACTCTTTTTGCTTATTATATTATTTGATATTTTATCACTTTATATTACTTGTTGCATATATGCACATATATAATGTGATGTCTATGGATCTGTGCAATGGTAATTGAATTGTGATGAGATCACGATAATGAGACCGATTCACCTTTAAACACAGATCCTAAAAAATCCTTATCATAGGTTACTCGAGAGGGACATCGAGATAACCGAACAAACTAATGCACTGTATACCCGTCCATATGATGGAGGCAGTTGGTCTCATAGCTGCTCATGTGAGGACACTAGGGCTACAGTGCAAGTGCTCATTGGAGAATGAGTTCACTGATTGATCCGCTCACAGAATGCTAGATGATTAATGATACATCATTGTCAGACAGCGATTCCGTTGTCCCAATGGTGTACCTGATCCTTAGACTTGAGACACCAAGGATATCCTGTATAAGTACTATACTCTTTGATACCGGACTTATAGGTTTGGAAGTTCCAGATATAGCACAGTCGGTTATCGGGAGTCACAGTCAACCTTACGAGGGCTATTGAGTGTCGATAGAGGATCATCCGTTCTCGATGTCATGATAAGAATATCACATGTGTTCTTGCTTAGACAAATCTCTGGCCAAGGTCATTCGGATTAAGCGAGAAAGAGTTCTCTAGGAGAATCCAATTAGAACGAGACTCGAGTAGAAATCGTATGGGTCTGACATTACCATGTCCGGTATACGATCTCTGAGATATTAGATGGATGAGGGACTATAGGTACACGATAACTGAAGACAGATATGTCTAAATGATTGGATTCCTCTATATCGTCTGAAGGCTACAGCATAGTGACTTAGTTCGTTCGTAATTGATGAGTCGAGTGAAATATTATGAAGATAATAATTCACTGAGCTAGAAGGAGTTCTGACAAGTATGACTCACGGTCAGCTCGATATTGGGCCTAGAGGGTCACACATATATGGTAGGTGTTGCGACGAGCAGAGATTCGGATATGATATATCCGCCATAGCCCTTATTTTATTAGATATCCAATATGTCTCTGATTTATTGGATCCTATGGATGAGATCTAATAAGAAATTATTGGATAGAGATCCACTAATCTAAGAGACAGATAGTTGGAGGGAGATTCAATACCCAATAGGACAGGATCCATTAGGGTTAAGTTGACGGGAGACCTCTATAAATGGGAGGAAACCAAAGACCCATAGGCTAAAGGCTTCTTGGTTGCCACCTCCTATTCTCCTCAGATTTGGACAATGATTTGAGAAGCGTCAACGCAGCCCTGCTATGTAGATCACCGCTAAAGAGGATGATGCTTAGACCTCTTTTATCCTCTCCTACAGATCTGTAGGGATTCAGGGATATACAATCTCTCTAGGTAACACAACTATCTAACACGTGGTTTTTAGTTTCACGGATTTTACGCATCAATCTTCGCACGATGATAAATATCTTTTTGGAAAATTTAAAATTTTTGTTTTCTATTTTTCCGCTACGTATGTGATGTCACCCCTAGATTTACCTACACTGGAGAATTCAGAGATCTTTGTGATATTTATAAATAATACCAAAGTGTAGATGGA
Source organism: Musa acuminata AAA Group (assembly GCF_036884655.1). Lineage (NCBI taxonomy): Eukaryota > Viridiplantae > Streptophyta > Magnoliopsida > Zingiberales > Musaceae > Musa > Musa acuminata. Next base: position 43,038,038 of record NC_088335.1, read on the forward strand.
CAAGGATTGCTTGTTAAATGTGGCTCTGTCTGTTGTAAGTTCAGCATTCAACATATCCTAGATGAAAATAATGCAAAAAATTATGTTGTCTTTGTGGCAAGAAGTAGAACAGGAAGTAGCAAAATAATGGCATCAATACATTATCACAAGATAATATAGACAAATTCAAGGCTCAGGTCACCTTGAATCAAGTACTTGGTGATGGGGGACAGACAGGCAATTGATAAAACAATGAAGAGGCAGTGAGCCGACAACAAAGAATTAGGGATTAAGACTAGCACAGTTGGCAACAACTCATAGGAGTAGGAGAAGCTTATAAATTGAATATTTGTCAACAAATAGAACAAGGTACCAGTTAGGCATGGTTCGGGCATGATGCAAGTGTGGATTAGGCGGTCTAATACGGGGCCTAGGCTGTGTAAGCGGCAATCAAGGAAAGGCACCTCGCTTGGAGAGGTTTAAGGTGCTCAAGCCTCACCACTCCTTGCCTAAGCACCTAGGCAAGCACCGGAGAGCCTTTTGACAACACTAGTTAGCATTTTGAAGCAAAAGTAGCAAATCCCCCAACATACGCGAAGTTCTAAAGATTCTCCAAGCTCTTCCAACAGGTAAGGCTTGTCTCCAATGATTAATATATCAGCGAGGAGACTAAACAACTTTGAGATCACCTGTCTCTTGCTTCCAATTCTAAATCGTTCAAATCTACTTTCTAGCTCACCTCTATATGCTCCTTTTTTCTTTATTCTCCAATGTACTTCTTCCCCTCATGATGTTACACATTTTTCATATCCATGGTGAAACAATTTAATAAGCTCATTTTGACCTTTGCATCAAAAAAATAAATAAATAATCACTCAAATTCTTTAAAAAAATGAAAAATTATTGACCAGATTTGGGCTATGAAAATTACTCAGATTCTTCTAGAAAAAATTGAAGATTTGTTGACCATATTCTGTCCATGGCATCCCATGCCACCAGCCATGCATTGCGTATAATCATGGTCAATAAAACGATTACTAGAACCCATAATGGTTTGGGCTGATAAAACTAAAGACAAGGACTTGGAATCTTTGGGCATAAGCATTCTGTAGCACTCATGTATAGCAACATGTGGTGAGGCTCAAATGTTGCCCTATACCAAAACTTAAAGAGGGGTTTAGGGGTTTGAAACTTATTGAAGCTTCCCATTATTTACAAATGAAATGGTCAGTCTTTGAAACCAGGCTAGTCCAGTTAAGTGCTTATCCTTGTTATTTATTTTAATGCCTCCTATCCAGGTATTAGAAAACCAAGCAGCTTGTGTTGCATGAAACATCCCAAGATTCTCATCCTTTCCTATGCCCATCTAAGTAATACAGCTATTGACATCATGCACTTGTATACTATAGGAACCAATTCAACAATTAACTTGGATGACTCATTGTTAACCCTAAGATTTGAAAATAAAGAGGAAAGACAATAATATGCAATGGAGAAGTACCACAATTTTGGTACCACAGGATATCTAAGGAATGCTGGCACTTGCACAATATTACTACAGCAAAACTGTAATCAGTACTGGGAATTGTTAACTAGGAAGCCACTTACTATCATCAATTTGTAAATATTGTGAGACAAAAACATCGAAGCTACTGCATGTCATCTCTTCAAATAGGCAGCCTGTTATTGTCACTATTGACAATTTAGATTTTGCACTATGTACTTTTGGTGCTCTCCTAGTATAACTATTCAAAAGAACTTATCTGCTGTAAACATAGTGATTTTAAAACCATGCACAGTTATTAAAGATCCAACTACAATTTTTATATATTGGCAAAGCATTATATAACCATATCCTCTGAAGCTTAGTGCCCTCAAATAGTATTCTTGACCAAAAAACCAAGCCTTTTGATCAAGAAAGATCAGAGGTAAATATTAAATTGAATATCAGGGGATAACTAACATACAAGCGAGTACAACAACTTTAGAAATACTAAATAGGAATTGTGATTATTGACAAGATATTTGAATTCAGAAACCAAGAAGAAACCTATAAAATGTGACAAGAACATGATTTTGTGCTTGCAAGATATAAAGTTACAAGATACAGAAGTGCAACGTAGAAAAGATAGGACCCTTACCTTGTAAGTGTGCAACATAACTCACCTCAGATTGGTCAATTTCCTTATTCCAGTCATCATGGTCCTTTAAATTCTTCTGACTTCCATAGTGACAACGAACTTTGAAATCTGTGGAGCTCTCTATGACCATTGCTTGCTATAGAAAATAATAAATATTATATTGATCAAAATTTAAGTTGTATTAATTTAAAAATTGTGCTAGAAAACTTAATGACTACAAGAAAACTCACAACTGAATGAACATCCTCATAATGACATTACAATGATATTACAATTACAATTTGATTTTATGGCAACCAAAAACTCAAATTACTACTATTGGAATAACATTGCCATGTTTACTCAGCCTAAAAGGCTTCAAGGGGAAAGTTCCTAACCAGAATATGGGATTTATTTACCTGTCTAACTTCTTCATCATCATGAATTAAAAACCTGATTAATTGATGTTATTGGCTTATTGGGCACAGACATGTATCTAATATTCCCCATCTATGTATTTTAATTGTTTCTGTCTTGATAAACTATGTGGAGACAGATGGATGCACATGAAAATCAAAAAATAAAATGAAGGATTAAACAATTACCATATATTGATAATCATGTAAGTGTTCTCATTTTTGTGATTCTTCATTATGTGTGAAGTCTTAATTATAATCAAATGGTGATGGTAGCTCAGAGTTGTCTTCGGCCCATGTAATCAAACCACCAGTGTATAGCCGAAACGTTTAAAACGAATGAATATCCAAATAAAGCAGAACACGAGCAAGGACAAAATAAAAATAAGAAAAAGAGGATATTATCTAATGCTAACTTATTATGTTCACTTTAATAAGAAATTCTGTCAAAAAATGGACCAATGCTCTTACACTAGGATAATATATATTGAAATTTCAACAGTAAGATTACAACTCATTTCCGCTGCATACAGAACGCCAGGAAGTAAATATTTCAGCTCATTGTTAACCACCACAGTATCTTCAGTAAAATCTAAAGATTCTCAAATATCTAGGACGATAATGTCATGTCAAGGTCGTCTTTAACTCGAGTAAGACCCAGCAACAGCTGAAGCAGCAAGGGAGGCCATAGTCACATTCGCCCGCGTCCCCATTACTAAAAAGAGGAAAAAGATCAAGAAACTGCAACGAGCAGAAGCGCAAACCTGCCGGACGAGAGGGACGGTGGGAGCGAGGAAGATGCAGATGCTCTTGCTCGGCTTTCGGATGAGATGACCGAGCTCGTACATGAGCAGCACGGCGATGTGCGTCTTCCCACACCCCGTCCCGAGGTAAACGATGATGTTCTCCTCCACGGCCCTCTTGCAAAGGTCCATCTGGTACCTAAGAATTCACCGAAGGACCAAATCGAAAAGAGAAACCCTCAGGAGATGATCAGACTGAAAAAACAGAGACGATTAGGGGTGGAAAGCCTTACTTTCTTGCTATGGTTCTCGGATCTTTGACTCTATTTGGAGCTGTCGAGTTGCCATCCATGGCAATCGAGCCCCGATTCCGCAAAACTATCAAGCAGACAGTGAAGAGACTGAGAGCAGCGAAAGAGAGAGAGGCAGAGCGGCGAGCGAGAGGAGACGCACTCGCACGCACGGTCTACGAGGGGTCAAATAAATAGTCTTGTTCGCGTCGCTTTTGCCCTTTCCTTGTCGGACAGGGGAATAACTTCGGGCTTAAGTAGAAGACTATACGCCGGGAGAACGAAGGGAATATAGCGTATGGAGTCGTGACGCCATGATAGCGCATACACACATAGGCGGTTAATCCCGGATCTACCGTCCATTGCTGCACATGTGCAGAAAATTCTTATGAACGGGCGAGATGAATTTGATCAAGTTCCGCATAATGATTTATATGCGGTCGTGTAGAGCCACGTACTCGCCCGGTACGACGCCTCTCGAGTGCAGGTGAGCGGACGTGCCGAAATGGAATCGGATACGGGAAACGCACACGGGGAGGTTGGCGTCATAAATAAGCCTTTCGAAATTTGAATAGTAATTTTATTTGGGGAAGCAAAAAATTTGTAGTTGAATTGACCAAAGAGTGATTTACTCTCATAGAGATACTTTTAGATTCACCTACAAAAAGTAAAATCGTCCGAGAACTCACTGATTATAAATTGTCCCGACTCCTAGATTATAAACTTCGATAAGATCATATTTAATCTCATATAAGTTGGATAATTGAAGAATCGATCTCCGATTAAAAAGACCAAAGCCAAGTCATAGGGATAGTATTGCATCAAAATTTGTACTGATATTCTAGATTGGATATGAAATATGTTTAGGATGAATTTGTGTAGGAAGGTAGGTATACTAAACTTTACCATCCTCTCTCTCTGCTCGGGCATGAATGCAAGAGATTTTAATGCTCTTTGCTTCCATGAATGCGAGAGATTTTTTGGGTTGTTTTGGGTTCCGATGTTTTTGTTCGTGTGCTTCCAAAACAAAAGCCCAGCCTCTTCCAACCGATTTCCCCCAGACAGTTCCCAGCCACGAAAGCACCTTTTCCTGCGAATATTCTTGTTCGCTTTGGTCCACCGTCGGACGAGAGGCGTCACGACACGTAACCGTGTGGGTGGGAAAGAAACGTGGGGCGCGCACAAAGGCGCACTGAGTGACAATGGGACCGTCGAGAACTGTTCTTCGTGCAATCCGCGCAGACGTTACGATCAGATACATATTCATACATACACATTCACACGAACTTGACACAGAGAATGAATCGATGAATGGAAGAGAAAGGGGGATCGGAAGAGCTCACGAAGCAACCGGGCGCGGCGGGGAGGGCGGTAGGCGGGACGAGAAGTTCCGGTACCGGTACGCATCCCCGCCGCCGGGGTGGCGGTCGTCGTCGTCGTCGTCGGGCCCCTCGTCGAAGTTGAGGGCGTAGCTGAGGGGGTCGTACCCGAAGTCGCCGGATCCGCGGCGGGCGTGGTGGTGGGGGTGACGGGGCGCGATCCGCGCCACTAAGTTCCGGCACCGACCCCCGACCTCCTGCAGCTCCTGCCCCCTGGACCGCAGCCAGATCGTCGAGGACCGGATCACCGACGCTGGCCGCTCGTCCACCTCGTCATCGCCGGCGGAGCCGCCGAAGCAGCAGGAGGAGCAGAGCGAGGAGCGCAGACGCTGAATGAAGGAAGGTGGCTCAGAGAGGGGAGAGGAATCGTGGAATCGGATATCCGATTGCATCGCGAACGACACCGGATAAGGGTTAGGGTTTCGGTGGCAGGAGTCGAAGGACGCGAGGGAGAGAATCGGGCTTCGGTGGTTGCGAGTGTAGCGGCGTGTATATATACAAGTCGTACAGAGTTGGCGGATAAGGATAAACGCGGACTTGACGGAGTGATGGGAACGAAACGGCGACGTGTTCGCGCAGGTTCCGCGTCAAGTGAGCTGTTGAGGGTAACTTGAGCATTTCCGTCAACTCGTTTTAATTAGACGATGGTGATGGTGATGATATGTCACGGAGGATGTTAAGCTTAAATTAAAACATCTTTATCTCCATTAAATAGTATATCGTGCTCACGTCGGCAAGAGAACGAGATGTCTGCGCCCACCAGCGGCACGCCGAAGGTTCCTTCTCAGACGGCTGAGCTGTGTCATCGCGCAGAAGACAACTAAGACGGAGGGAGGAAGGGAGGCGGAGACGGTGTTTGGTCCTCGTCCTTTGTTCTACGACAAAACCGGGTCAGATGTCCGTAAGCAATTGCTTGGGATATGGTGGGTCGGTGATGCCGAAGACGAAGCTTCCCCGATGATGACGGGGCTCATCGCATCTCAGCCCACCAAATCCAAGCTTCCATGTAGCCCATGTCACGATTCGTGAATCGACAATTGCGGAATTGACAGTTTCGATTTTCTAAAATTAGGAAGAGGTAGTTAATTTTTATTTTTAAATTAAAAATTTTAAAAATATAACAAATTATAAACTTATTTTTTAATAATTAAAATTAATGAATCAGACCGGATACCACCGATTTCGGTTCTTGAATCGTCAATACAATTTTGACTTCTCGAATCTAGAAACCAAAATAGAAATGTCCAAGGTCAATTTTAATTTAGTTTAAAATCAACCTACTGTCGAGCCAGTTCGATTCTAGCTTTAGTTTAATTCGATTCTGATTAATCACGTACCAAACTCGTCGTGTCGAGTCAATAAGTGTTTGACTCGTGTCACACATAAATTCTATTTCATTACTCCGAAAGTAGGTCGGGTTCTAGAACTCTTTACTTGTTGACCAATTAGTATTATCACTCAAATCTTCTCACCCCTCCTCTTATCCCTCAATAATTTTTTTATTATTGGTTATGTATTATATGTATCATTTTATCCCTATTAAAATCATCCGAATGAGGTCGGGTCGAGTATGGTCGACATTTGTTGATCCGTTAATACATCTTGAAGGGTTACAACATTGTTAGGGTTGGCAAGTACTTATGAATTCATTAATTAAAAATAGATTGTCTCGAGGATTTCAAGTTAATAAATACTTATTAAACGAAGAATTTTTAAAACAATTAAGAATTAATTGCTCTGTAAAAATACATCATGTAATTTAAAATTTTGGATCGAATGAAAAAAAAATATGTATGATTTTTCTCTTATAGGTATGAAGAAATGAAGAGAAAATTATTTAGGATTTCACAAGAGAGTATAAATGGTGCTCCATGCTTGAGTTTTATTTTTTTATAATTTGATTTTTTTACCATGAATATTGATAAGATATGTGGAACCACATAAATCATATATTTATGTTTTATCATTATGTATTCTTGTTGATTATCTTAATTGTTCTTTGACTCTCTCATATGCCTCTTCTTGCCCACACTAATCCAACCACCACAGAGCCAATACAATCGAAGTCTTTGCCAAACTAATCCAAAGTCTTTGTTTGGTTGAACCACAATGGAGCTAATTGAACCCCATTGCCAACAAGACCTGTCCAACTACAAACCTGTGTGTTCAATGGATTAGTTCAACACTGAGATATTGTAATTGGGAACCACATGATGGCCACTGATTAGAAGGAAGGAAGGAGACAAGTATGGACTTATTGGCTGAACCGCTGGAATCACCATCTCTCAGCACAGAGGAGATCTGTGAGGAACACCTTTTCTCCTGCTCATGTTTCTGCTGGCGTGCACATCAGAGGCAGCCGCGGGTGATGTTGCAGAGATGCAAGGCCAGCTAGCCTTCCTGTTCATGATCTGGAAGCGAGTGCATGGCAAGCTCAACCTCTCAGAGTCTGATGACGCAGTGTGCTCATCACCTTCCACGATGGTGGAGTGAGTGGTCTCTTCATCCACATCATGAGGAATGATGTAGTCTGGGCTCAGCTGAAGAGTCTTGCATCTTCTCAGGTAAGGAGACAGATCCTGCTTCTGCCTCAGCACATACTCCACCTAGAGAATCACCACACTGAAATGGATGAGTTTTGGCTAGAACACAGTATGAGATGAAGAAAATAGTATGGATTGGAAGAAAGTTGTGTTCATTCATTTACCTTACAACCCAGAGAACAATGAATGAAGGGTTCCTGAAGGCTCCTATCACATGAAGTGCAGATGTTCCCTGACCCTTTGAACTGCCTGCTCTGAGGCCTCTTCTTCAGAAACACCACCTTGGAGCTGTTGATCGTATACGACTGCAGGAGACTCACACGCTGAGTTTTGCTGATGCTAAGGAATCAAGCGAATCGGTGCATGTGGAGCACACCAACCTGAACACTGGAGCAGTCGATGAGCTTCTCCAGGTCTTCCAGCCGCACCACGTCGTGGTACACGTACCGCCGCACCTGCAGCAGCCGGTGGCGGCGGTGCGACGACACGCAGTGCGGGCAGATGCTGGTGCAGCAGTCGAGGCAGCAGATGTTCTTCTCGTTCTTCTTGGCGTTCTCGTGGAGGCAGCAGCCGACGAAGAACTTCTGGGCGTCAAGCGCTTCCAACCACGCCGGCTTCCGTATCGCCTGTCTACGGAGAAGAGGAACGAGTGAGCCCTGTCGCATCTACGGAATCCAAACTAAAGCAAAAGGGCCGAGAAGCTTGCCATGATCACACCGACATGAAGGTTGATGCAGAAGCGGCAGCGTAACCAACATGAACTGCAGGACGAGGACGGAGGTCATCAATGGACGATCAGGCGATGGCCGAGAGTATATATACTACATTTCTATCAAAAGCGAGGGGATCGGTATGATGAGGAGGAAAAGAAAGAGGTGAACGTGGGAGCTGTTCTTAGTGTTTCCCATCCATCTTCTCCCCGTCCTTTAACTAAGCTCGAGCTCTCCTTGCCCGAGGAGCTTTGATTCCTTCTTTGCAGCCATATGTGGGAAGAGAGAGAGAGAGAGAGAGAGAGAGAAAGAAAGGCTTTTCTTGGGCCACATGAGGCCATGCATGGCCGAGGAGTACGGACATGTGTTTGCTCCTCTTGATGCGTGTAATATTGCTGTTCTTTCTCTTTATAACTGCTTTATTAGATATAAGTTAAACAATGGTGTTTGGGGGATATAATAGAGTTAGCAAATTACATAAATTATTTGTTTCTTTTGCATCCTATTAATTTCATAAATTTTAAGATATGTTTTATGTTTTTATAAAAAAATTATGTAATTATAACAAAAACAATTCACATAAAAATTTGAAATCATATGAAGCATAAATTGAAACACCTAAATATTTACCGATCAAATCAATGTTGGATTATATGGTTTACTATCAATGTATCTCAGCATCCATCTGATTAATCACACTGCATCGGTATGGCCAAATCGGAGTGGCTGTGTCTCAATTGACCTCGAACGTATCCGAGAAAAATCCGGTGACACCAACACCCAACAGTTGCAATCTTTGAGCTTATCTTTTCAAGGATGTGTTGTGCCTCGAAACAAATAAAAAAGAAATAAAAGGGGGGAAAAAATAGGAAGACGAAGGAGCTCTTTAAGAAGAGGACGCCATAAACAAATCCTCGGTGACTCGCACCACCACGTGGTGGATCTTGACCGGTCAAACCTCCCCCCTTTACGACCGAGGCCAAAAAGAAAAGATCCAGTGGTGGTGGCTGGTGACTGGTGACTGCCACCCACGTGCGGGGGCGGCGTCACCCGTGTGCACGCACGTCGTCCCCCTTTTCTTTCTTAAGGAACACGAAGCACGCGCAGGTGACGAGTATCTCGCAGGTGCGACGGGCAGCATTGGATGCTCCGCACGTGAGTAGATGCTTAGCCTCGACGCATGTGAGATGGGGTCACGTGGAGGTCGTACCAACTTCCACAGATGCGCGTTGAACATTTCAAGTGTCCCGTGTCTGCTTATCCATACTTGCTCTATAGCATATTTACTCCTTCAAATTTTAATTTTACATTACATATATATCTTAAAATATTTAATATTTCATGTACATCAACTCCTATTACCATCCCTCTAATAAATCATTGTTTTTTTAAAAAAATAGAATTGAAAATAGTTTTATTACTTTTACCAATTATTTGACCCATTATGTTCTTCTGATAATTTTGAAAGAGATGTTAATATACATGTGAATTTCAACATCATTATTTTATATAGATTAACTACAGTAATATACATAACTTCAATTTAAAGGGGCAAATATAAAATTATATATATGTATTTATATTTATATATTTATATCTCAAGCTTTAAGTGGGATAAAATACTTATAATAGGATTTTAAAACATGTATGAACAAAATAACAGATATTGAAGATTAAGTTTTGAGATGGATTCTGATACCTGAGCAGTCAATCAAATTTGGGTAGGATAAGATTTGCTACCATTTCAAGCGGAGCTTTCTGAGGGTTGGCACTGACAACATGTTACATTAGCTATCATGAACGAAGAAGCTACCTGAAAGATGAATAAGATTGTAACATAAGCCATCTTCACTTTGGTTTAGGAGATAACTAGGAATTAAAATTTGTAAGAATATTTATTGTGCTTCGTTGGGTAAAAGGAAACACACAACAATAAAAGAATAGTCGACAAAAGCTCGATTTAGGAGCATGCCTCGAGCTATAATTGTAAGGCTACTATACGATGTTTATAATTGTAGAGAGTTCACATAAAATATCCAATTTTTGCTGAGGTACACACAATACCCATGATATTTATTTCCTTGATGTATTACTGAGAAGTTCTGAATCCTAATATATTTCAACCAATCCAAGGAAGGATCAATAAAACACATAAGTGAAATAATAATAACTATAATAACCATAGGATTCTACTTTGCATGATCAAACCAGCAGTTCATTCGCTTCCTTCTCAGCATGCATAAAGAGATCATATTATTAGCACCAGAACAACCAAGGACTTAATTGATAGGCTTGTACTAATTTGTGAAGACATAAGATCTGGTGATCAACTTTCAGTTGACCACAATTTCCTTACGTGCTTCCAATCTATTTGTTAGCAAACTCATCGACTTGATCAGACAATTCAAGTTAAGTGTATCTTTTTAATTGTATGTAAAAGTCTCACGTTTGCAAAAAGATGAAAAGGGAAAGAAATCCACAAGCATGTTACGTACCATGTTTGTGCCTGTATCAATTGCAGTTGATGGCGTGCTACATTGCCCTTTCTTGTTGAAGCATCCTGTCATGTTGAATGTTGAAGTTAGAATGGCCCTTAAGTGAGTTAACCACATTCTAAACTGACAATTGGTCCCTAAATCTTGTGGGATGATTGGAAATTTCATGGGCATCAGGACTTACGGATGCTTCGATGGCAGTGGGCACTGTCCTGTGACAGTATACTTGCAAGTAGAAATTTCTTTGATTGAACTATAACAGAAGGTTCAGAGCATACTAGACCTGCAAGCAAATAAGCAAGAACATATTAGAAAAAGTCAAAGGAACTACATATCATCAGCAGCATCCTGACTAATTATCAAATCAGAAATGGTTCCATTTGTATACTGATTAGCGTGACGTGATACCTGCTAAGAAGTAATCAGCTACTTACAGTTGTCCTTTCAGATGTTTTGAGTAATTCGTTAAGTCAAATTCTATGACATTGATGTTGTTTATGGCTATGAAGAAAACTTTACCTTTTGTGAGGAATCTTAAGATGGAGGGTCTTTATGTGTACAAATATCAGACTGGTTCTGGTTCAAAGGAGCAGTGGCATCAGTGTCAAGCATGCACTAAAACAAATTGTTGAAGCACAACTTTTTCCTGGCCATCTTCCTGTACAAGAACAATCCCATCACTTAGAACTCCAAAATGGAATTTACTTTAGCAATGAAAATGGATATTTCTTGTATAAGAGGAAAAACCTATGATCTTCAGCAATATAGTTTTAGAAACCATACTAAAGAGAAAGCAGATGATGCAGTGTTACCATGAAAAAACTATGATCAATGGACAATGAGAAGTTAAAAGTCATTAAGTATTCATTGTCAGCAGAATTAAGGTGCAGATTTAAAACTTTTGGCAGATTTTAATGGTACAAACTCAGTGAAACAGAGTCATCAGAATTAAGATTCACTCCACTGATCGTGATCCATGCCACTATAACAGCCTATAACTAAAAATTAGAACTTTCTTAAGTCTCTTATTCATGAACCCATATATCTTGATTCCTATTAGACAAATTCTTGAGATTTACCACCTCAATGTTTGGGATTTGATTTGATGATGAATCAACATCTCTGCTGCTCATTGATGATCATTTTCTGAGGATTTTTGGCTGCAAACCACAAATATATCCTTCCACCACCATCTGTTCCTTCTTGTTCTCCAATAGGCCATTTTGAACCAGTTTTCTCCATGCAACCACGACTGACGGCATCCCTTGTCAGGACAGTTGAGGGATAGAAATTGCCTCCTCATTGTTGATGGAAAGCAAGGAAATATATGTCCAAACTCAAGAATTGTTGGTTATCAGCCAATGTTAGCACCCATGCGATCTTCAGCCCGGTCATTATCCAAAAGGCATCAACAGCAGCATAACAACCATTCATGGCAGACTCTATTAGTGCCAAAGTCCACATATCTAAGGTTGCATACTAATATGGCATATTTCAGCACCATCCACGTGACAGTGGTCGGCGACCACGACAATGCCAACAAAAGAGCTCCAGGCTGGCACGACGCGACACTTCAGACCCGAACGGGGCGACCACTTGCCCTCGTATTGTTCGGTGCTGCATACCACAGAGTCGTTTCGGAAAGCTCGGAACGACGCCACACAACGCGGGTCCGTACAGGTCGGTCGACGCTCTGTCACGGACTTAGCTGGTTTTGCCTAAGTCATGCGGCACCCTTGCGCGTCCGTCCGCAAAGGTCAGCCTCCCCGAAGCCTCCCCTAGTCCCTTAGGACTCACAAAAGAGAGAACAAGACAGAGAAAACGCCTCACTCGGGATCCACAAGCAAACATGTCCGAAAAACACTTCATAGACAATGCAAATTACAAACAGACTTTACAAGCTCTGAACAGTTGCACAACAAAGGGTAAAATGGTCCATTACAGACCGAAAAGCTCTCGCACGTGTCCAATGACACAACCTTTATTTACAAGCCTAAAGAGGCCACCAACCCAACTAAAGTGGGACTATTAAGCCTTCGACCGCCCTTTACATTCTGTACAAGGCATGAACATGCCAAAAGACACAGACATACACAAGCATTACATCAAACACCTTGTTTCGAAGTTTGTCCGTGACATTCTCCCCCACTTATCCCTTCGACGTCCTCGTCGAAGCCTTTGTCGACACTGCAACTCCTTACCTTTGCTGAGTCTTCAATCTTCTGCTCCAGCTACAATGCGCCTCCTGGCTCCCAGCTGCTCTCCGCTGCTGTTTTTTGAGTAGTCGAATCTTTGATCCGCCATGCTGCTGCAACTCACCAATGACTTTGACTCTGTTGTGGGGTTGGCTGAGTTGTGTTGATCCTTGTTGATTCCTGCGGATCCGCCAGATGAAGGAAAAGACCATCCTTACTGCGCCAGTCTCTCAGAAATTCCTCATGCTGTTTGAACTAGGTGGATGCTTGTTGGAGCTTTAACGAGCATCATCTCGCAAACTTCTGAAGTTTCGGGTCCTTCCTCCACAAAATCTGCTCATTGACTCTTCTTTCTGTTAGTTGTCACATCCAAGTAGGTTCGCATCACTTCCGCTTTCGATTGGCATTTCATTGGGAAATGAGGCGGACAATCTAGTCTCAGTAGCGCTGATCACCGTTGGTGAGGATTTGACAACTGTTGTCTTTCATTATCTTCAAAGGGTCTTTGAACTTGTGCAGAGCTCCTCTGCTGGATAGATAAGAGAATTGGGATACTCGGTTTCGCCCATTCTCTTAAGAGTTGAGAAGGCAAAGGTTACTTGACTTCGCCCGCCTCTTCGAGGTTGTACTTCATGCATCGAGCTGGTTACTGGACTTCGCCTGCTCTTTGCTCACACTTCTGAAGCACTTGAAGTATTTGCACTCCTTGCGTTGAGTTAGCTACTGTGATTCACCTTCTCAATGCCATCGAACTTCTGGAATGCGGGAAGTTTTCACCCCAACTTGGAGTAATTCTCTGATAGATGAGGTCGCCTCTGGGATTGTACCGTCTTCTCCATCAACCCTGCCGCCTACTCCACTGAGTAGCAAAGGTACAGCACCGCGTACTGCCTGCTTTGTTCCTTGGTCGTGCACTCTTGCATGACCCGAAGTCCTTCACTTACGGCTATCTTGATGAGAAACTTGTTGACACCGGTCTTACAAAGTTTCTTGGCCTCTGCCCTTCAGCCTTGTCTCGGTACTTGGAGATTGCCTCTGCATGCTCCACCTCCTCGGCCCCTTTCACGACCAAGCACTCTCCCTCCGTGAGAGCAAGGGATCAATGACTTTCACGGAAGTCCCGCCTCTGCGGTACCATGGCGCTGCCATGCCCATGGCACTACTATCCGTCGCCTCGCATCTGCATCCCTTTTCTTCACGATCAGTAGATATGCCTCTGTGGCACTCCTCCGAGTCCACCTCGATTCTAACTGATGTTGGATTTTGGGTAACTAAGTCCCTCTGGACTCTTCATCGCTTCCTCGCCCCTTTCGACCCCCTGCTTCAACACCTCTGTGTTCTCCAAGCAGCTCCCTTTGGTCGATGGAAAGACAGACTGCAACTCCCATGCATGGCCACTGCCATCACGTTATAGGGTTTGCACCGATTCTGCTCTCCTTAGCTTCCTTGGTAGTAACGTTCGCTTACTCGACCTTGTCCTCTGACTTGTCGGGCTCCCTTAAGCGAATGTGAGCTCTGGAGCAGTCCAACTCTCCAGCTGCTTCGATCATACTGCTGTATGATCAAGTCCCTCCCATGGGACTCACTGGTACTTGCAATCAAACTTTTCCCTTGGTGGAACACAGCCCCCATATGCTGATGACCAAGACTTTCATCCGATGCACGCACGGAAGACCCGCCTCTGCGGTACCATGGTCTTCACTCCTTGAATCCATAGCCCTTCTTGCCGTCGTGTTGTTCACCGAAGTGGAGCTCCCAGTAGCTCCCGATCATACCTCCATATGATATAGTCCCTCCTGGGACTCAGTCGTGTGTATCGCATTGCCATGAACTATTCCACCACGATCCGCTGCACCATGTCGCCTCCTGGTGACATCTCCATTGCATTCTGATCCTTGTGGAATAAACTCGAATTGTGAACCCTCCATGTGTGGCCTCTGCCAATACATCGCAGGGTCTCCTCCACCTTCGATTTTGTTCGCTCCTTTGGCAATCGACCTTCATCCACCCACTCTTGGGTCACACCTAGATGAAGCACCGCTCTAGGACAGTCCGTCGCCTAGTAGCTCCCGAAGTCCCCCGACTTCGCTGCAATCAGTGCACCATTGTCTGGATCCTGGGCCTCTGCCCCTACCAGCACAATCTTCGCTGCGCACCGCCTCCTTCACAACAACTTGAATGACAACACTGTGGCATATTCTTCAAGAGTACCCGCCTCTGCGTCCTCTTGCCCCGTGCTAAGGCCTTCTGAACTCAACTTCGCCTCCGCAAACTGAGTCGCCTTAGTTCTTCCACCAAATGCTCCTCCGAGATGAAGTGCATGTGCCCTAAAGCTCCCTTCGTCTTTGGCACCATGCAAGATGAGTCCGCTCCATTAGAATGAATGACCCATGGAACAACATGATCCTGCTCTTGCCTCTACAAGAGTTCATGTCCTTGACCTCTGTCCAAGGAAAGCACTATGCCTCTGCTCCATGTTCCATCTTCTATGCTGGCTCCCTTCATGCGGCTTGGGTACTTCGCCAAGTTACACCCAAGTTGCTCCGCTCCTCGTTTTTGCATTGAGTTGATGGTGGCCCTCGCGCCTACCATTCCACGGGTCAGCCCTCCCTTGAGTCCGATCTCCATATCGACTCCAAGTGTGCCTTCATTTGTGTTGCTTTGGGTCGCTCCCCCACTTGATCTCGCAATGCATCCACCAATGCATTCTCTCAAGCGAGATCATGCAACGACTCCTCACCGCTTGCTCAGTCCGTCGAGCTTCGTGGGGTTGTTGGTTGTTGAGATACTCCTCCTCAACTTGTGAGGTCCGCCCCACATGATTCTCCCTCTGGAGAGCCGAGACTTATCCCTCCTGGATAACTGTCCCGTTGGAGTAACATTTCTCTTCGTTTCGGAGACCACCATCCCCTTGGACTACTCCGGTCTGCTGAACAAACTGTGCATTGTTCTGCCTCCTGCAAACACACTTGCTAAATTGTGACTCCACGTCAATACAACCCCCGCTGCACCCCTCAAGGCCTAGCAACATGCTGAACTCGTTGCACCCTTTCAGCCTCCCACGGACGTATCCTTCACATGCCGAAGAGAAAGTTTCAATGCTCCATGGCGCCGAGTTTCGGACGCCTTGGGATGGCCACGAACATTCCATCGTCCGCATACACGCCCATGCATGAGCACCAAATTCTTCGAGCTAGCAATTCCCCTCACCTCTGTGAGCTTTGCATAAGTCTTTTGGTCGTTGAACAACTCATTCCACCTTGCATGGTCTCATCCTTTTGCCAAGCGCCCCGCTTGCCTTGAGCACCATCAGGTATGGTTGTCAACGTTGAGCCGTAGCTCAAACTCAGCCATCCCAACCTTTGTGCGCTTCAAATTCTTCCAAGCTTGTCTGTTCTCGTGGTGCCTCTTACGCGAAGGGTTGGCCATTCCTCTGAATGCCAATCTCAGATGCCCGCTCTTCTGAGCGACTCCTTTTCCCTACATCTCCATGCCCGTTTTCCCCCAAACGGTCGCACGTGTGCTGACTGCCCTCAACGCAGCCCCGCTAGGTCCCCCACGTTTGCATGCTAAGTGTTTTTATGAGTGCTTGTCCCGCTCTGATACCATCTGTCACGGACTTAGCTGGTTTTGCCTAAGTCGTGCGGCACCCTTGCGCGTCCGTCCGCAAAGGTCAGCCTCCCCGAAGCCTCCCCTAGTCCCTTAGGACTCACAAAAGAGAGAACAAGACAGAGAAAACGCCTCACTCGGGATCCACAAGCAAACATGTCCGAAAAACACTTCATAGACAATGCAAATTACAAACATACTTTACAAGCTCTGAACAGTTGCACAACAAAGGGTAAAATGGTCCATTACAGACCGAAAAGCTCTCGCACGTGTCCAATGACACAACCTTTATTTACAAGCCTAAAGAGGCCACCAACCCAACTAAAGTGGGACTATTAAGCCTTCGACCGCCCTTTACATTCTGTACAAGGCATGAACATGCCAAAAGACACGGACATTCACAAGCATTACATCAAACACCTTGTTTTGAAGTTTGTCCGTGACAGCTCGTTCACAAGGTACGAGCCAGCTGCTCAAGGAGTCGATAACCATTAAAGGACCATGTACGACCGACCCTCGTTCGCAGGTATAAAAGCCAACCCCTTAACCAACGCCAGGGGAGGATTTTTAGAGCATTCAACTCCCTTTTACTCCACTTAACACTAACTTAAACTTCGGAGGGGTCGAGTCAGGAAAATCCCCCTTCCAACTTCGGCCTGTGTGCAAGAGCTTGGCAACAAAGAAGCAGGCAACCTACCAAGGGAGAAGGTGACCCGGGGAGACTAGGCTCGAACCCAACCCGACCCGACACTCACTTCCACCATTCGAGCATCTGCATGGGCAACTTTGCGCATCCGAGATTGGACCGAGCCGTGCTAACACCTTAACCACGACATAAAGGTTTCCCAACATTTTAGCGCTAGAAGGAGGGCCTGATGTCGCAAGAATGCCCCCAACCAAGCAACCCAAGTGAGCGCCTCGGATAAGAGCCACCCGCAACTCACCCGACCTTCGAGTTTGGAGGGCAATCCCACTTCCTCCGAGCCTAGAAGGGAATACCTCGATCGCGACCCCGAGTTGCTATTGGCAGTTGTTTAATGATCTCGAGCTATCACCCCCCGGGACCACCATGGGACAGCCTACCGTCTCAGCCGAGACGTTCCTTAGCCTCACACACCAAGTCCAAGTGCTAGCAGGGATGATGTAGACTATCATCCCACTCGTCCCCTACCTTGCCCAGCAATCGGCATTATCCCAACCATCGCCACCACAGGACTAACCGACCCCCATCACCGCGCCACAAGAACTTTCTTCAGTCCCCCAGCAACCCAGAGCGACAGATGTTAATCCGTCACCCGAGGAGCCATCGGGAAACCCGAGGCCGACACAAGAGCACAGCGCCCCAAGTCTCCGACGCACCTCCGAGCCCGACACCTTATCATCTAACTCGGTGGACTCTCTCCGGGCTCAATTGCGCTCGGTCAATCGACGCCTGGACGAGGTCCAAAGGGAGTTCCACAAGTCCAAAGAAGAGCTCGAGGAGGTTTCCTCGGCAAGGTCCCCCTTCGTGCAGGAAATCCAAGACAAACCAATACCACTGAGCTTCCGCCTCCCTACGCTCGAGGCTTACGACGACGACTCCAATCCGGCAGAGCACATCGCCACCTTTCGAGCTCAGATGGCTTTATATGGCACTTCCGACACCCTAATGTGTCGGGCGTTCCCTACCACTCTCCAAGGTTCGGTTCGGATGTGGTATAACCGACTTAGGCTAGCCTCAATCTCATCTTTTGACCAGCTTGCAAAGGAATTCAAGTTCAATTTCTTGGCCAGTACAAGGCCAAAACCTTATGCAGACATGCTCCTCAGTCTAAGTCAGAAGGACGACGAACCCTTTCTCATTTCATCGCTCACTTCGTCGCCGAGATCCGAGGAGTCCCCAATGCCCACCCCTCACTAATCATGCAAGCATTCTTGATGGGCCTATGACCATCCAGATTCTTCTGGTCATTGGTTGAGCGACTAGCAGCAACCGTCCACGAGATGCTTCAACGCACAAATCAGTACGTTGCTGCTGAGGTGCTAGTGGCGAGAAAGCGCGAGGAGCACAAGAGGCCTCGCACGGAGCAATCTCGAGGGCAACCCTCGAGCCCACCAAGAAGAAGACTCGACCGACCCAAGTCATTGCTCCCGAGGCCCCCTCTCCCACCCTTGAGTTTGTCCAGAACGGAGATCTTTCTCCATATCAAAGAAAAGGGGCTCCTAAGAGCGCCCAACCCGGTGAAGACTCCATGCGATTTCAGACATCGCTCCAAGTATTGTCGATTCCATCGCGACTACGGTCCTGACACCGAGGAGTGTCACAACCTAAAGAACCAGATCGAGGAGTTCATTTGTAGGGGGCATCTCAGACGCTACCTTAAGAAGCCATGAGAATCCTCCCTGCACTCCCGTGGCCCGGTAGAAAAACATATTAATGTCATCATTAGCGGTTTGGCTTCCGGAGGAGACAACGCGTCGGGACGAAAAGCCTATGCCCGAGCAATCGTGGAAAAGCGTCCTAGACAACGAGACAAGCCCGAGATCACCTTCCTAGTGGGGAACACCGAGTACCCCGACCATGATGACGCCCTGGTGATCTCAATCAGGATAGCCAACACTCAGGTCAAAAGAATAATGGTAGACACCAAGAGCTCGGCCAATGTCTTGTACCTCGATGCCTTCCAGAAGCTCGGCTTAACCAAAAAAGACCTCGTTCCTATGGCCTCGGCTCTCATCGGGTTCACCGAGGATTCCATCTCACCCCTTGGCACTACCACCTTACCGGTCACCATCGGGGAAGAGCCAAAGTCTAAGACTGTGATGGTTACCTTCATGGTGGTCGAACTCCCTTCGGCTTACAACGTCATCCTAGGTCGCCTGACCCTCAACAAGTGAAGAGATGTCATCTCCACCAACCACCGGGCAATAAAGTTTCCAACCCGCGCCGGGATCAAGGAGGTAAGGAGTAATCCTCGGGAGTTAAAGCAATGCTATCCGGCAACTGCCATGCTGCCTAAGAAGCTAAAATCCGAGCCGCCCGTGTCCGACCCCCAAAATGCCAAGTTGTCACTTCATCCTGAGCCAACCGAGCAGATACTATAGGTCCACCTCGACAAAAGCCGACCGGACAAGGTCGTGAAGATCGAATCAGAGCTCCCAGAAAAGGAACGAGTCCAACTCATCAACTTTCTTACAAAAAACACCAACGTCTACGCTTGGTCGCCAAGAGACATGCCAGGAATTGATCCAAAGGTCGCACAGCACCACCTGAATATCTTCCCCCAAGCACGACCGATGAAGCAAAGGCCTCAAAAGTTTACTCCCGACCGACAAAAAGCGATCAGCGACGAGGTGGATCGTCTGTTCAAGGCAGGGTTCATAGCCAAGGAAAATTATCCTCGATAGTTATCTAATGTAGTCCTCATCAAAAAATATAATGGAAGCTGGAGGATGTGCGTTGACTACACCGACCTTAACCAAGCATGCCCGAAGGATTGCTACCCGCTCCTGAGGATCGACCAGTTGGTCAACGCAATCTTGGGACACGAGCTCCTCACGTTCATGGATGCTTTCTCGAGATACAACAAAATAAAAATGGCTCCCGAAGATCAAGAGCATACCGCCTTCATCACAGACCGAGGAGTCTAATATTACAAGGTCATGCCCTTTGGACCGAAGAATGCTGAAGCGACGTACCAGAGAATAGTTAACAAGATGTTTAAGCAGCAGATTAGGAGGAACATGAAGGTATACGTCGACAACATGATCGTAAAAAGCAAACTCGCCGATGCCCATCTAGTAGACTTGGCTAGATGGAACGAGTCAAAATCGTGCAATGATTTCGAGAGTTGAAGGGCCCGTGCGGCCTTCTCATTCACCGAGGATGGCCCACCCGATGACGAGCTGCCCTTCCCAGAGCCGCTAGAGGTCGCACCGACCGACCGGATGAAGAAGAGGAAGAGGACATCCTAACCGACTTGAACAGCTAAACAACTAAGGAGGGAAATGACCGAGGACGAGGAAAACAATTGAGGAGAAAGCACAAAGCAAATGAGTAAAATGAAGCCAACGAGGGGGTTTATAAAGAAAACTCCATCACCCAAAGCAACCCTTCACCTACCAAGAAGAGGAAGACAGCTCACCTCGTCATAATGGCTTGTGAGAAGAAGTGCCCAAACCCAAACTCCTAAGCAGGACGACGGGAAGATAAGCAAAAAGCTCAAAAAATCCTGCCCAAAAAGTCTGAAATCCGATCAAAACCAAAGATCCCGTCGAAATCACCCAAATTCGAAAAGGCCACTCACAGTCAATCCTCCCGCCCTAACCAAAACTCCTGCCAAGGCCAAAGTAAAATCTATCGCTAACCTCAAAAAGTCAAAATTTAAAAACTTCCCACTCAAAGATGTCTTATAGAAATCAGCCTGCCAACCCCCTGCTCGGTTCAATCATTGTCCGAGCAGTTGTTCGGCCAAACATGGGCCCGAGTAGTGTTGCTCAGTCAAGCCAGTGCCCGAGCTACGTTGCTCGGCTAGGCCAGTCCCCAGTGCCCAAGCGGTGTTGCTCGGCCAGTCATGTATAGTCAGTCGTTGGTCAGTTCAATCATTGTTCGAGCAGCTGCTCGGCCAAACATGGGCTCGAGTAGTGTTGCTCGACCAAGCCAGTGCCCGAGCTACGTTGCTCAGCTAGGCCAATCCCCAATGCCCGAGCGGTGTTGCTCGGCCAATCATGTACAGTCAATCGTTGCTCGGTTCAATCATTGTCCAGGCAGTTACTGGGTCAAGCCAGTGCTCGAGCAACGTTGCTCGATTAGGCCAGTCCCCAATGCCCGAGCGGTGTTGCTCGACCAATCATGTACAGTCAGTCATTGCTCGGTTCAATCGTTATCCGAGCAACTGCTCGACCAAACATGGGCCCGAGTAGTGTTGCTCGACCAAGCCAATGCCTAAGCTACGTTGCTCGACTAGGCCAGTCCACAACGCCCGAGCGGCATTGCTCGACCAGTCATGTACAGTCAGTCGTTGCTCGGTTCATTCGTTATCGAAGCAATTGCTTGGTCAAACATGGGTCCGAGTAGTGCTGCTCGGCCAAGCCAGTGGTCGAGCTACGTTGCTCAACTAGGCCAATCCCCAGTGTCCGAGCGGTGTTGCTCGACCAATCATGAACAGACAGTCGCTGCTTGGATAAGCCAGTCCATAGTGCCCGAGTGGCGTTGCTCAACTGGTCATACGCAATCAATCGTTGTCAGGTTCAATCATTGTCCGAGTAGCTGCTCGGCCAAACATGGGCCGGAGTAGTGTTGCTCGTCCAAGCCAATGCCCAAGCTACGTTGCTCGGCTAGAGCAATCCCCAATGCCCGAGCAGTGTTGCTTGGTCAGTCATATACGATCAATCGTTGCTTGGTCCAATCATTGTCCGAGCAACTGCTCGGCCAAACATGGGCCCAAGTAGTGTTGCTCGGACAGGTCCACACCCGAGCAACGCCCCTCAGCCACCTGAGTGTTCGAACAATATCATTTAGCCAATCTTATATCCGAGTTATGCTGATCGGTCGACCCCACCCCCAAGTGATGTTCCTCAACCTGTTCAACCACAAGTGGAAGTCGTCGGCCAACCAACGACCAAACCACTAATCCCAGCACGATGATCGACCCAACCAACAAGAGGCACCAAGACATGCCCCGAGCCCCTCCCCGAGGAACCCAACGCATGCCCCTTTAGGGTGGGGGGAGGAATGATATGGCATATTTCAGCACCATCCACGTGGCAACGATCGGCAACCACGATAGTGCCAATAAAGGAGCTTCAGGCTGGCACAACGCGAGACTTCAGACCCGAACAAGGCGACCACTTTCCCTCATACTGTTTGGCGCCATACAAGTCGACGTCGTATACCGCAGAGCCGTTCCGGAAAGCTCGGAATGATGCCACACGACACGGGTCCGAATAGGTCAATTGACGCTCATCCGCAAGGTACAAGCCAACCGCCCAAGGAGTCGGCAACCATTAACGGACCATGTACGACCGACCCTCGTTCGCAAGAATAAAAGCCAACACCAACGTCAGGGGAGGATTTTTGGAGCATTCAACTCCCTCTTACTCCACTCAATACTAACTTAAACTTCGGAGGGGTCGAATCAGGAAAATCCCCCTTATGACTTCGGCCTGTGTGCAAGAGCTTGGCGGCGAAGAAGCAGGCAACCTGCCAGGAGAGAAGGTGAACCCGAGGAAACGAGGCTCGAACCCAACCTGACCCGACGCACACTTCCACCATCCGAGCATCCACGTGGGCAACTTTGTGCATCCGGACCGAGTCGTGCTGACACCTTGGCCACGACGTAAAGGTTTCCCAACATATCTATGGTTGCATACTTATCTCACTATTTCTGACCAGTCTAAGCTCCTTCTGTCTCATGAAGCCCATAATTTAACAACAAACTTCATCAAGACAAATCCTAAACACTCTAATTTTCCCTCATGTTCTCCTGGACAATCTCTAAGTAACTACAAATGAAACCATTCGCTTTCTTTGTTACACCAATCATCCATCTTAAAATCCTCATATTATTTACATAAAGAAACAGTTTATAAGTGAATAAAAAATCAATGAATTACTGAAAATTCTACGGAAGCATTGGACTACAACTTTATATTATCCAATGTTGCTATTAAAAAACAAGCAAGCACCAGAAACCTAAGTTGACTACAATCATTTATATTCTTTTTGAATAACAAGAATTTTACGAAAGGAAACTGTGTTTCTGAGATGGTAACTCTACAGAAAATGCACAGGATAACGCTTTAGACAATGTAACATGTTCACTGAATAAGAAGGAGAATGTTCTAGGTGGAACTCAACGTTGTAATTTGGATCATGAGAACTCCAATCAAATCTCCTGTGGACAAAAGATGAAGGATAAATCAATAAACTAAGAACGGTACCTATTCTTCGTTCAAAATCCTTTATCTATAGTGGATTAAAATAAACTGGCTCAGTGCATAAATCTCTCTCCAATAGAGGGCCTACAGAGGATCAATGCATACAGTCTTACTCCCCCACAAGAGAAGATGCTATTTTAACAACTCGAAAGCGAGTCATCTAGATTGCATTAAAGCAACCTTTCTGCGACACCAAGGCTCGCCCTCTAGTACTCACCATAAATATGAATATACAATTTGTCATGTATTGGAAACATACTGTACATTGCTAAGTATATTTATGAAAGAAATCATGTCTATGTTTCAAAAGAGTTCGTGAATACATAATAGTTTTAGCTGATATTTCTATCTCAAACAATGGTGGTAATTTTTTTTCAAAAAATAATGTTTACAGCAAATGTATGCATGTAAGTTATAATTAACTGACTGGTTTGGATATATTTCAGTAAAGATTGAAAAGAGGAGCACGATCATAACCATGATAATGAAACATGACTAGTTTAAGAACTTGACATTTTAGATAGCTGAAACACCAAAGTGCCTCTTACAATCACATCTCAGAGTCTCTTGGGAGTATGTTTAGGCAACTAAAGCAACTAAATTTAAGTATCTTTCAATACAACTATCTAGAATTATAACAATCAACATGAAACTAACAGCCAAAAGGCATGTATTTTCAATCAAAAGTTCAAGCATGTCGACCAAATTTCACAGAAAAGCTGCAGTAAGACCGAGTCTTTTTCATGAGCTTAGAGAGCAGCAGGAAAGCGAATAAATGGCATGGACTCCCGATTCTGCCTATTATGAGCTTAGAGAGCTCTGGCTAATTTTCATTTGACTTTTTCTTACACGTACACACCCTCCACAGAAACAATTTCTAACATATGTGGATTCTCAGTATATAGAAGACACACAGACAAGATAATTGTATCTATCAAGAACCATCTATCAATTAAAGGCAAAGTTAAATCTCCTAGAATCTAAACTCCAAAACAATGTCTTAAGGTTGATGAGCTAAGAAAGAAGAATTCATGAAAGATGTCCATGTCTTTCATGACTACTAGTCTCTTCAAAGGGTGTAATGTTAGAAAAATGTCCTCTTCAGTGGTTGTGCTTGGTGATCATAACATCATACAAAAGGCCAGAGTTACTTTAAGCTTCATTATCATATAGTGATTTTCTAGTAGGCGGAACACATAAATGCTAACGTACTTGAATTAGTTGAACCAAATGACATCAACAAGAAAGTTGCATCACTAACATCTCAAGGTCACCCCTGGATGACACGCCCAAAAGGTGCCTCCATGAGATACAAGACTGGCTACTTGACATATCAAAATACAAATTCTTAGGTGAACTGAAGCTTCTTATACCTCAACACCAAACTTGAGACAAAAGAGCAGCCTTCACAAGTTTACTACGAGAAACAACTTTTGTGATATAAATTAGGCGACTCTAGATAGGAGACAGAGCAATAAGCTACCATTCACTAAATTCGACATAACGTTACCATGAAAAGTCTCGTCAAAGATTTGATCTTTCAATTAACCTATGAAAGAGAAACAAACCAGAAATATACAGTTTACAGGTAAATCTCAGAAGGCGTGTTACTAATGTCATCTCGCGGTGCATAAATTAGATCTGAACTTAGAACCAGCAATCCAAACGAAAGGAGGGCGGAGGCCGTAAACGACTGACAACGCTTGCACATCGGAGAAGCAAAGGAAGATTCGTGAAGAGCAGCGGGTAGAGAAAGAATACCGACCGGGATTCGTGAAGATTTGGTCGGTCGAGACGGAGCTGTGAAAGAGATTATCGAACGAAGTGAGGCGAAGGCGACGCACAAGAATCTCGCGACTCCCGTCGAAGAGAAAAGCTAGCGGCGGGGGATTTCGCGGGCTTCCCAAAAGACAATAGTGGAAAGGGCAGCGGTGGACCCGACCTAACGCTTGCTATCGGATCGGATTTGGCATCGTCCGACCCGAAAATCTGATCCGGATATGGACCGGCAATATGCCTCATCAACCAACATCACAGATTTAAGTTGGGTTGTGGCTTCCACACACTGTTCATGACAAAGAGAAGAATCAACATCACAAAGATTCTCCACTGTATACTAAAATGTTCTGAATTTTCTTTGTACAAAGATTCTGTACTGTACAGTACGATTTTTATTGATATACCAACACATAATACATTGAACATTTTAAGGGAATCGGATCAAATCGTCCGAAATAATTGATCAGACCGATAAATATAGTTCGGTATATGCTGATCTGGATCAGTGACAAACTTGTGAAGGATGGATATGAAGCAGTGACAAATGACCATATCACAGTTTGATGGGTTCAAACGACAATCTTTCACTGACACAACTCACTCTATCATGTATTTGTATGTTCTGGGAAGGCAAAAAGAAAACCTTCTGAAACCTATTCAAAGAATTAATGCTAGCTCAAACACAATCAGGGGCATAGTTTTTTATGACCAACCAGCATCAAACCGGTCATATAATTCATCCGGTTGAATGCAAATGATGATCTCCACAAAAAAAAGAAAGAGAAAGAACTAGGATTGAACCAGCCATGCTGCAGAAGACCTGTAGGGACAGCAATGGTTTCTTGTTAATGAGAGGCAAATGTGAAAAAAACACACACCACATATATTTAAGCAAGAATACTAAAAAACTCTTTCTAATAATTCCATATATAGCAAAATAGAAAGAGAAAATAATTCATGATGCAACAAGGACCATTGCACTGCCCATTGGATAGTTAAGTAGATGTGCATTTTGTAGGGCAATCACTAGGTACACATACTCATTCTAATGCATTTGAAGCAATTATGCTGGTATTCATGTCACTTTGGGAACAACCATGTCAATTAAAGCACTAACAGATGTTAAAAGCCATTCTACAGCAATAGATGGCTTATAAGTGCATGTACATCATCCATGGCTAAATATGTAAATGATACATAAGTAATGGTTCACCCAAAATTAAACTTTCATCTGTGTACCATCATTTAGAGCAAATGATGCTACAAGCGCAGATTCTAGTCATTTCTCTTTGAATGTTTTCTTACTGCCCCATGACCAGGCTACCCCAGAAGATGAGTGGATGATATCAGTTACATTAAGCATGAGAACGGAAGTGATATCAACACAATTAATAAAACTATAATAACTAATATTTTTCTTACTGCCCCATGGCCCAGGCTACCCTAGAAGATGAGTGGATGATATCAGTTGCATTAAACATGAGAAAGAAAGTTATATTAACACAATTAGTAAAACTATAATAACTAATATTTTTCTAATGCATTGTCCCGAATAAATGAAAAATAAAGCAGCATTATGACTAGAACTATCTTAAAGCAATAAAACTGATTCTTGTAGAGTTGTGGTCAACTATGTATGGAACTAATAGAGTTTAATAAGAGCAACAATAGTCTTCATTCATCTGTCAATATTTCAAGGTTAATTTTTTGGCAAAGCCGTGGATATATATTTGTGAGATGAGGTAGTTGGAGGCCTCACAAAATTGCCTAATTAGATGGCTTCATATGACCCTCGATGGAAAGATATGATTCATATTTCCAGATTCCTGGAAACACTAGCTTATGCAACCATAATGGGCATCACCAGTATCCATTCATGAAGAAGCTACACATAGGTTGTTTGGTTTCTTAATTCTTTATGGAACAGACAATATGCTTTTCAAGGGCTATTTGACTGCCAAGTCAATATAAGAACCACAGTGTTATGTTTGCATATGGCAGAAGGCTCACAAGAATGAGAGTCTCTACCACAACTGAAAAGCATAAGATCGATAATTTAGAGAATAAAAACTTACAAATGTTCGTTGGCCATCATAAAACATGCATAATAGCTACCATTAATCCCATATAAAATTGCTAAAATATATTACACTTATAAGTTGGTAAAAGTCAATAATTCAGAAATGCTGGAAAACCTATTGTTTTGTATGAACATAACTGATTATAAGATAAGACCGGCCATTAGGATCTGAATTTGATGTGGCATTTTCACTTTAGACATTGTTCTCTCTCTAAATACTGGTCGATGAAAATACCGTATTCCCCCATCTACCTGCTAAGGGCATCATCATTCATTTCTACAGTTGTAGTCTACTTAGAAGGTGGAATTACTTGAGAACGTTGAACTCCAAGCAGTTAATCTCTCCAAGGTTGTACTACCAAAAGGACCACCCTGATCATTCTATAAACTGTGCTTCATTTTATTATTTTACAAAATTATGATGTCACTAAATTAGAAAAGCAATATAGTATATCAAACATCTTTATAAGCTCTTACAGCATTAACACGTTAAGTTCATTCCCTTAAGATTTTATTGGTTTCCCCAGCATGAAATGTAATTTTTCAACAAATGACATGATACAAGACAAATAAGAATTCTCAAGATGTAAGTTATTTTGTACGGTGGTAACATAAAAATTTAAGTAAAGAATAAGATCAACTCTTCTAGAAGGTGGAGAGCAGATACCCTCAGAAGAGTACACTGCAACAGCAGATTATACACTAAGGTAACAATTTATAAAAATAAAATAGACATGTGAACTTAGCAATATTAAATATCAAGACAAAGCCAAAGGATTACCTATGTTCACCTCTGACAACAGACACCTAAAATATGTTCCACTGTTCTCATCAGTGCTCATTGTTTCTGACTGCTGGTGGTAACAATATATCATAAAGTTTCTAAAATATGATGCAACTTTCAAATTTCAAACCCTCCGGCGAAACAACTGCTCAAGCCGAAAAAAAGGGACACCAATCATCCACCTTTTATCATCATGAGTTTCATGCCAGGCTTGCACTATCTCCTCAATCATGAAGGTTGACCCTGTAATAAAGGAAAGGAACTTAGCAATTTAACCAGCACTGCTGAAAGCGGATTCCAGGGTTTCTAGTAGGCGCTTGTAAATTGTAAGTGCTTAAAGGTCATTTTGGGATGAATGGAGAATGAGAAGATGTTAATGAGGCATCTAGATGCCAAGGTCCATTAATGTAGCAGCTTAAATGGATCTGACAAGAAGATAATGACGTGCCAAGGTCACAAGTTGAGACATCTTAAGCAACACTTCCAAAGCTATCCAAGGACTTGTGAGATGTTTGAACCTCCATGCATATACCATATGTGTGTGAATTAGCACAAAACATTAGGTGAAGATCCTTGTTACTGTAGTAGTTTCAGTTGAGTGGTTGTCAATGCCTAACACTGCAATATTGTGAGGTTAAATTGCATTTTTATTTCTCAGTACAAAACTAAGTATAAGATCATGAGACTGGTTGTCTATGAATCCAATGTGTCATCGCTATTGCAAAGTTTTACTTGTACTGTGGCACTTATACCTTTACCTATTAATTTTGCAAAAATCAAAGAAGCATAAAATAATAAGGAAAAATGTGTTTCATAAATTTGAATGCACAAAAGCAACATATCATATCACATAAATGAACTGGAGATCCGTTTTTAAGTATGGAGAAAACCTTTTAAAATTTGCACCCGCAGAATTAAAGTGTCTAAAATATGTTCCATCATCCTTGACAAGGAAAAAATTAATTTGACGCATGATCTTGATTAGAAATACTTACCTTCTTGGGAAGTTCTATTCGCACAGTGGTTTTTTGTTATAACAGCAATGTCGACAGGGGAAACTCCGGCTAGTTTAAATTTTTCAACAGCTGCCACAAGGAACTCTTCCCAAATGGGAATACCTAATTTAAATTCCATAACAGACCGTTCATAGAGAATAGTGCCCCATATTCTGTTTATCTGAGACCTCATGTTAGCAGCCTGTTCTGCTGTTTCATCCATAGACAGATCCTTAAAAAAACCATCTAAACCCATCTTCTCCAAGAGGCTTTTATCATCTTTGAGTTCAGAGAGTTCCTTTATCCGTTGCTCCTCCATTTTTTCCCACATGTTTGTTCCTTTTTCCATGTTATCCTCAGCATTGTTGTATAACTCGATGAGTTTTTCTGAAGCCCAGGCCTCTAGGTCTACCTTGCTTCCGAGAACATGACACCATGAAAGTTTTGCTCGCTCAAACTGTTGCAGACCAAGTGCAAGAAAACCTTCATAGAAGTCAGGTTTAATTTTTAGGGCATCTTTGTATCTCTTTCCAGCCTTAATATATTCATCTTGAGCCCACTCATATGCATCTTTCATTTTTTCATGTATTGATTCCTTGGAAGCATCTTCTGACAAGAATAATTTCTTCCTTGCTCGAGACAGATGAATATTTCCCCAATTAAACAATGCAAGTGCTGCCATGTCCTGAAAATTCCCTTCAGCAAGTTCAAAAATTTCCTGGGCTTCTTCACTAGTGATGGTATCTTCTATTGCCTCAGAGGAGAGCTTCATACCAAGCTCACGAAGGTTCACATATGAATCAGAACTGAAACCCAAATAGTTCTTGAATAAGTGAGCAAATTGTATAATCCAGTCATCAACGTAAGTTGGTGAACTCTTCTCCTCATCATTCATGATGCTATGATATTCTGCAACAACATTATGATTTGTTCCTTGCACTGTCGAAGAAGAATTAGTTTCCGCATCTTCAAACCATGGCGCACACTCAGGACTAACTTCTGTTAAATACAGTCGGACTGAACCCTGTGGTTCTGCAGATTGCCTAGCCCACGTTAGCTCTTCAGATGTAGTGATTGTCACCAAGTCACCCTCTCTATCCCTATACTTGATAAGGATGGCCTTTAAGCTTTGAAATTTCCTACCAACGGTCTCCCTTAACCGTAACATGCTGCAGTTAGCTGGTATCTGGGCCCATCTTATATCCTCTGCAAAGACTAGCTTCACCACCCACATAGGTTGTTCCTTAACATCAATGTGTTTCTCCTCTGTGATCACCTTCTCCTCAGCCTTGTGGCTTCTCTTCTTCTTCTTCTTCTTCTTCTTTTTCTTCTTTAGCTTCTCTTTCACTGCTACAACTTCCGTTAGTGAAAGATCTGCATTATCATCTAACACGAAGCCCTTCTTCTCCATCACCTTCTTTACCCTTTCAGATATCTCTAGTGCTGTGATGTTGTTAGGCTCCAAATTCAAGACAACATCAACATCTTTACATGCCAAATCCAATCTACTCAAAGCCTCGAGGCATCTAGCCCTTTTCAAGAGGGCTTTACTGTACTTGGGTGATGCCTCAAGTGCTAGATTACATTCCTTGATTGCTCGGTGGTACTGCTTTGGTTCCATCTGCATATAACAAGTGGCTATGTTGCTGTGTAGGTACGCTATGTTGGCGTGGTTCTTGGGAAACAGCTTAATAGCATTTTCATATTTAAGCAAAGCCCCTTCATAATCTCTTTTCTGAAATAATTTGTTGCCTTCCTCTTTCATGTCATGTGCCATGTCCAAAAAAATTGTTGTTCCCTCACCAAAGACTTTCGGGTTGTGCTCATTGGATCTGGCATGTTTTGATTCTGTGCCATTTTTACCTCCTGAATTCTTCTTTTTCTTTCCTCTTGGCTTACCCATTTCCAATTATCAAGTTCAATATTTTCTCTCTCCTTTTTCTCTTAGAGGACAAAGAGACACAATCTGAACCTTCTTCACAAGAACAATCAATAGCTAGCTTGTTCTCAAATTCAAAGTTGCTTGCTTCTTATGTTCAATGATTTCAATAAGCAACAAAATATATAGACAATGCTTGAAGAAAGCAGAAAATGGGATTTCACGAGGACAAACGGGTTTTCCACAATATAAGATCTAGAAAATCCTAATCTAGCATCAAAGAACCCATATTTCCCTCCCTAATGAACCGGAAACACCCTAAAAATTCCTGGAAGTAATTTAACAACCCAAATTGCCATAGAATATTTGATCGAAACTCCCTGCGGACCAATAAAAAACCTAATCTTGCACCCAGAGACCAAACTGCTCTCACACAAATTTCAGGGAAGAGCCAGAATTCATTCAAACAATAACAATATGATAACTTATCTGTAGGATGGCTCCTCCGTGCCTTCCTTCTCCAAGATCGGATCTTTCAATTCGACCGAGCGTTTTTTTTCTGAGGAAATCTATGCCACGAAGAAATCACTTGGAAAAAACCTCACCTTCCTCCTGCCGACCAAAACTCTCGACTCCTCTTAATCGAAATCTCGACATTTCAACACCGCCACACGCAATCGAACCATTTCTTCTTCGTGCGGGGGTGGGTGGGGAGGCTTGGAGAAGTCGGCACGGAAAGGTTTCCCCTACCGGTTCGCTTGCGCTATTCCGGGGCCTTGGGATCGATCACGTATCCTAGCGGGAGAGCGGTCTCGTTTCCACTCCCTATTTTTTTGGGGTCAACGCCAAAAATAGCCAAAGAAACGGGTTGACTATTATTCTCTTTCCACGTTATGTTGACTTCTTTTTACCATTCATGGAACGAAAAGACAGCGGTCTTTTTTGTCCACTTCAGTGTATATATAAATAAATATATATAATAATATCTAATATTTTACTAAATGACAACCTTATACATCAACAACCATAAATAATAACCTTATAATTTATTAAAATTTTACAGGATAACAAAAATAAATTATCACATATAAATCAATATGCAACAATCAACACCCGAACATCGAGTATAATTTAGAGGGTGATCGATAATTATTTATAGCACCTCATTTCTACATAAATGAAGCCAATATTTATAGGTCTTAATTGGTAATTGTTATTGACAATTTTCTAAAAAAATATACTATTTTGATTCCTTAATTAAAAATTGCTACTTAGATAAGGTGGTCACATCTCGGATTGCTACATTTGCGATGCACCCATGACACACCCAACAAGTCCGGGTCGAGCCAATCGCTTCCGGATCCAAACTATAATAACCCAATCACAATCCGAACCCGATAGGCTTGAGAATGCGGTCGAGTTGCATTGGCCCAAGCCCACACCTAAAAAAGGCCAGATTGGGCCAACAACATTCGAGCTCGATCCTGATCAGGTCGAGGTCGGCCCAACAACACCTAAGGCTGACCAACCAATGACGGGCCAACACCTCACTACAGCCCTTTTAAAGCGTTATTGTGGCTCTATATATATAACTAATTAGTAGTTAAACCTCTTTAATATTTCGATCTTTAAATTTAAAAATTTATATTAAAATTTTTATAATGATGAAAATAAAATATTTTACTCCACTTATCCTAACGTTGTTGATTTTAACAATAGAAGATACAATACACGACAACACGTGCATGAATGATACAAAATGATAAACAAAAGGATAATTTAAATGATGATGATGAACAATAATACTATGGGTGGTTATAGTCGATGAGAATGACACGATAGTTGATTTTATCGACATTGATCCGAACATCGATGATAAGAAAAAAAATGAGGTAAAATAATAAGGCATGTGCGTCAATGCCAAAATGATAAAGAGAAGGGAGGTGAGATATTGGATAGTGCGCATATTGCTCCGTATTCTCTTTCTCCTCCGATATCGTTCTACATCTACGTTGACATCGATAGAGGTGACAAGTAAGACATCGGAGTCATGCAGTAATTTATTCTTGGGTGTGTTGATCGTGTTATTCAAAATTTGTTAAATAAAGCCATGATTGAAGAATTTGTTTTGGAAAAATCGTTGAAACTTTCAGGAAGCAAATTTCTGAAATTGAGAGTTTCTTAAGATAAGGTGATGTATAGAACTTAAAATTCATGAAATTTTGATATGTTTATTAAGTGCAAGCCATGTGCTGTTGGTAAAGCTGCCGCTGCCATGTGGCACTTCTTCTCGATGTGTACGTGGCACTAATCCTTTGCTCCTATGGTGGCTCCCACCAACTTTCTAAAAGAAACTGAGCCAATTGAAGCTGGAATCTGATGGTTGCACATTGGACATATATTTGAGATAAAATTTTCTGATTATTTATTTTAGATCTTTTACTTATACTCATAAATAAATAATAATTTTTAAGAATTAAATACAAGATATGAAAATATAAATTTATGGTAGATATTATTGAGTGATTACATATATTTTTTTATTTTTTATTTAGTCACGTGAATTAATCATTGAGAGATTATAGTTCTTCTCTTATCGATCGTATACGAAGGATAAAAATAGAGTAAAAGACGAATATAGTTCTCTTTGTAGATCGATATTATTATAATTTTTCGATGCAAAGATGATGTCTCTACTGATATATTATTATTTAATTTTAATCTTAAATTTAATTTTTTTTTTAAATATTATATTAATATTTTTTTTTATATATATACTTACATAAAAAAAAAAGTGAGCTAACTTCCCACGAAGCTGGAATTACATTATGATGGTTAGTGCATAGTGGACGTAACTGTGAGATCGATTAGAGAAAACTTAGTGATTGATGGGATGCAAAGCAATGAATAATGATCGTTGGAAAGAGATGAATTCTATCATTCTGTGCCATAAGACAGCGCAGCGTCAGTCTTCTTTCGTTGGGTTTGCAGAGTGTGGAGTAGCTTGTGCGGCTGCAACCGGTGGATAGGGACCAGACAAAAGGCAGCCTTTGGTTTGTCTCATCGGTGATAGGCGATGAACCCGCGTCGCTTTATCCGACTCTCTCTGTCACTTCGAGCTCCCCACAAAGAAGTTTGGACCACGCCACCAACCACTGTATCGGTGGCGTCCACGGCGTTCGGAGTGCCTTTCCGAGCGTGTTCTTCAGGAAGTGACATTTTGGGCATCATCCAATCCTTGTAAGGTTTTATCTTCACTGGCCCAATAATAAAAAAGACACTCTACTTTGTCCCTTTCATTAAAAACTGCTTTCTGGAATAGGTTAACATTGAGATAGGATCTAAAGAATGATTTATTGGACCAATTATATCATTGCATATTGATTTCTTTTCGTTTTAATTTGAGGTGAGGTGGATGATCTTATCGACTCAATTTTTAAATAGATTTATTGTCCTCTCCAATCTTATCAATTTCATAAAAATGACGATATTATGAGATTCAATTTGCTTGGTGGTGTTTGTCTTTAAATCAGAAAAAAAAATCCTCCCAAATATTAGCAAAATAAAAAAATAAAGAAGTAAGTTTTTTTTGCTGTGATAAATTTTATATTGGATGTATTGATAATTTCTAGATAATATCTAATAGCAAAATTATGTAAGAATCGCATCTTATTTACATACATATATTCATGTACGTATGCATGTGGATTAATTATATATTATCTTTTATAATTAGTTATATTTAGTATTTTAATTATTATATTTTTTAAAATTATATTGGGATCCATATACTCACGAAAGTATAACATTAAGATCCTTATACAAGATTAAAAATATAATTTAATAAGATTAAAAAAAATATTGTTAGAGCAATGAGTTAAATATTTCACTTTCTTAAGTATATGAATCTCAATATAATTTTTGAAAGTATAGACACCATAATACCAAAGATAATTAATTACAAAGAGTAATATATAATTAGCTTATATGCATGCATACGAAGATGAATTATCATTTAGATTTCTATCTTTGATTACTTATTTTCTTGTTTCTCTTTGATAAGGGTAAAATTTGGAACACATAATTAGAAAAAAAAAAAAAAAGAAGAGTTTTCTTTTGAGAGAACCTCCTATTTTGATTTATAGGTTAAATTTACTTACAAAGATTAAAAAAAAGCAGATAAAGGAACACTATTTTTTTTTACAAATACATAAATCATGAAATTGAGATAATCAGTAGAAAAAAAATTTCATATTTTTTGTATTGAAAATTATATTCCATTTGTTATTATGTTTTATGATAATTATACCAACTACACCTCATTATCTTTTAAAAGAATTAATATTTTGCTCATCTCACTTGCTGATGTGTTGACAACTCAGTATCAAATTGCACATCGATTATAAAACATTATATTGGTCATAAACAAAAAGAAAAACAATCAAATCACTGTTGAAACAAGTTCAAATATTTGTATATAGTTAATCAGTTCCTTCTAAACAATAATATCTGATTTGTCAAATAATTAAACCTATGCGACTCACTTAAGTTGTTTGAACATGTTTTTAAATTAAATTTGAATAAATCTAAAATAGATTTAGTAGGTAAAATTAATGGATATGTAGTTTTAGTCATTCCTATATATAAATTATAAATATATATATAATTTAGAATAATATAAATGCCTTGTTGACATGGAGCCAATAAAATAAAGGGGCAAGTGTTAAGATATATCAAATATATTATGTTCAATGTTGCTACGTGTTTCCTCGTTGAGCAGTCGAAGAAGATGGTAGCAGCACATTTCACCTCCCTTCAAGGAGGATGTTTTCTTTAAAGAACAACATTTTTGACAGCTAATTTTTTATTAGCTTACGGTATGAAAAAGGAAAAAACAAAAAAGTTTTGAGGAACTGAGTCTTCTATTTTGGTCTTTTTGACTCTGTTTTTATCCCTAATCACTACTACATATTGATTGCATTTCTGATTTCGAGTTTTTTTTTTATATAATATTGGACATGATTTTATTTTTTAAATAGTGAAAGTAAAATTATTCACGTTCAATCAAAATTTGACACATTACATCTTAATCAATAAAAAAATATATTATTTTTAAATTTTTTTCATCATATTGAATATGATTTTATGATGGAGTTTTTAAATAGTGTTATTCGCATTCAATAAATAGTGTTATTTGTTAAATATAAAATATTTAAAAACATATTCATCATACACTATAAATTATTTCTCGAGCTAGTAGGTACGAGAAATTGATTAGAAAATATCAATAAGAGGGCAAACCTTATTACTCTTGCTTTCAGATCTAACTTTATGGTTAGAATGAATGTATACAATAGTGTCTCGTATTGGTGTTTCGAGATGACTCAGTATGATATGATACTGACGTACCGAGCGGTACACCAGAACGTACCGAACGATACACTAGGGTTTATCGAGCTATTTCCTTTTACTGTACCATCGTAACACTACTATAGTGTACCACTATAGCACTGTAGCATGATCCGTCCAGTAAACAAGTGGTCCACATACCAATATATCATCGGACCAATACATATTGTCCCGTACCGAATAGTACCATTCAAAATTACAGGTTAGAATACCATCCGATGTAGATTGACATTCATATCAAATTCTAAGGCTCTAATAGAATTATAACAGAATTTTGTACAGGTATTTTAACAGAATTATCATATATATAATTGAACATAATTTTATAAAAAAATATTTTTTATTTATTTATTAAAGAATAAAAAAAATGATCAACACCATTTGATTGAATAGTTATTTAAAAAATATTTAATTGAACATAATTTTATAAAATTATTTTATTTATTTATTTAAAAAAAATAAAAAAATGATCAACACCATTTCATTGAATAGTTACCTCAAACTCTTTCTTGTTTGAAGAAAGAGTTTTGAGTTAACTATTTGGTAAAATATAAAATATTTTACCAAATATAGTGTTATTTACATTCAATAAAAGTTTGATAAAATATAAAATATTCAAAAAATATTCATCAGACTCTATAATATTTCTATCAAACATTATGACTCTCACTTTGTGATGGTATCCCATAAATTGACATTCATATCAAATTCTCATGTCTGGAGGCTCTAAATATAAGTCAACCCCAACCAACTAGTAAAACTATTTTGACGAAATTATCACATATAAAATTAAACATAATTTTATAAAAATATTTATATTTATTTATTTAAATAAAAATAAAAAAATGATCAACATCATTTGATTGAATAGTTGTCTCAACTCTCTTTATTGTTCGAAGAAACCATCCCCTATTTTTCATGAAAACAGAATCAAATGAGTCAGGTGATTAGACATTCCAAACCATCGACATCTTCCCCTAAAGTTATATAATATATATTTAAACCTTAAAAAAATTAGCATAATATATGACCAGCAATTAAGAAATTCTCCATCATGGTGATCGGTGACGGCTTTGAATTTTAAAAATAATAATATAAAAATAATTGTCATAATAAAGTTTAAAAAGTGTATTATCTTCGACTAGAATTTAAGTATCTATGCTTAGTAAAATGACCATCAACTAAGGAAAATATATAAACTCACATATATACATATATACGTAAGTTGTTCTATTTTACAAAGATAAAATGAAATCAAATAATTTGAAGGGATGCATATATATATATAATTTTATTTTTACACAATTATAATCACTTTTGATAATTTTTTATGGTCATTCCAACAAAAATAAGAAAGAAAAAAGCTTTTAAACAAAAATACAGAAATAATTAAATTAACTTGAGAGCACCTTTTCTTTGGTCCACTATTTTGATGCAAACTTATTCTTGGAGAGTGATAATTGAACTTACTGTAGCAGATTCCATTAGCATCTTTTAATCACCTGTCTTACCACATAAAATGTTCTTCCCATCTGCAATGGTATTAGATTCCTCTTCACCCTCTTCTCCTCCTCCCTGATTTATTATTTTTCACTTGACCCAAAAAAAAAAGAAGATTTTTTTCCATTTTGTGATTGAAATCCATGCCATTACTGCCACAATAGCTTTTAGATTATTTTTCCTTCACTCTCCTGTGGGGAGTCCAAAATATATGAGAAATTATTTATCAAGCAGATGATGATGATTCTCTACTTGATAATTTAAAAGGGAATTTAATTAATTAGTAATAATTATTCTTGTTGTATTTATTTGTTTATTTCTTATTATAACCTCAGTCTCCTCTCAGTTACAGAAACGAAAAGGTGCTTACTGTAAGGTGCGGGCGACCTGACGCTTAACGTACGCGGATAAGCGTATCGCCGTTGGATTCTTATATGTCACGAATCTTAGAGCCAAACACCGCCGGAGGATGCGAACGGCACACGAATCTTCAAGCCGAAAGGCTGATCTCCAATGCTGTGTTGTCTCCGATGACCACCGGCTGATTCCCAAGAGCGACGAACCTCGAATCGTCGTCGTTGATTCTGATGGTTTGCTTATCTCGAAGCAACGGTGTTCATATCCAACGGTCAAGAATGTTGTTCGCACGACCCCATTCGTGCGGTCTGGTCACGCCGTGTCGTTCTGGGGGACGCTTCTCTTCCCCGTGTCTCTCGCTTCTTTCTTACATCGCCGCACATATATTGATTGCCTCCACCCGAGAGAGAGAGAGAGAGAGAGAGAGAGAGCTTCTCCTCCTCCCTCTCCTTGTTGTCTCGTCTCTTCTTGTCAGTTCGATCATGGCGGGGAACGATTGGATCAACAGCTATCTGGAGGCGATCCTGGACGCCGGGCCCTCCATCGACGCGGCCAAGTCCTCGCTCTTGCTGAGGGAGAGGGGCCGGTTCAGCCCCGCCCGCTACTTCGTGGAGGAGGTCATCACCGGCTACGACGAGACTGATCTCTACAAGACCTGGGTTCGGGTACTCGTCACTGCCCATACTTCGTTTATCGTCTCAGTTCTCTGTTGTCGGGAGGATGAAATGCTCTCGTTCTTGGGTTTCTCATAAAATCTGTGTTTTTGGGGGTGATTTGATGTGGATAGGCTGCGGCGATGAGGAGCCCGCAAGAGAGGAACACGAGGCTGGAGAACATGTGCTGGAGGATTTGGAATTTGGCCCGCAAGAAGAAGCAGGTGTGTTTTCTTTTCCCCGCATCTGCTCTCTCTCTCTCTCTATGATTTTTTGAAGTTGATGTCGGCTTTCTTTCTCTGTCCATCTTTTCGTAAAATGAGTTCAGCGAAGTATCTTTTTTTTTTTAATATGAAGATAGCAATTTAAGATCTGAATTATGTACCATTTCATGACCTTTTTTTGGATCTAATTGGTCATTCTGTTTAATTAGTTGATCTTATCCTTCAACTCGGAAAGTTTTGTTTTTTTGGCTTTAATCTGCCAAAAAGGAGTTTGATTGTGCTTCTAAATAAGTTTCTTGTGCCATCCACTTGTGTTATCAAGGCCATGGAATCCGTGTAGATGGACTTTTTGTTCTTTTGTCTTCTTTGAGTGATTTGCTAGAACATTGTCGCAGTAGTTAGCACGATGTAGCATCGTTTTGATGGGATTTTATGTTGTTTAAAAATGGTTACGTTGTTGCATAAAAAGGTAAATTCCAGGGGGAAAAACATCAAGTGAAACAATTACAGGCATCCTTAATTAATGATGTTACGAGATCCATATCATTTAACTGCATTGGAGATGTTAGGTGCAGGGGTAGTGACAACTCTAGTTTATAGAGTATCTTGGTCAATAGCATTATATTTGCTCATTTATGTTTTTATGGATCAATGAGGTCTGCCTTACCAACGAGTACGAGAAAGGCCTTCTGCTAGTTTGTCATGGGAAAATATTCAGATGATATTCTTTATCTTTGAACGCCACCTATCTGAATCACTGTTCTTCCTGGTAATGAGAAATGGGACAAATTTGCAGACAGTATCCCCTACTTTTTTCTTTCTTGGTGTTGTGGGCAGTTGCACATATTTATTTCTCCTTTTCTTGCCTGTTGTTTGGTCTTGTATCATGGAGGCTTTTCATTCTTTCTCCAAGGTCATTGCTTTATCTGGTTTGAGCTTATAGTGGTACTTATTTACTCGGTAGAGTTTGCACCGTCTGAATGTCGAAAGAAGAGAAGCATCAAAAGGATGAAAGAGAGTTATGTTATACACCCTGACAAATTGCTAAATTGATATGTGATGATCCTGGATAAAACTACTTCTATTTTGTTCATTGTCTTCAGTGATCTATTTAAATTATTTGTATCTGGATGCAACAGGATTATGTCAAACCTTTTTATTCATGAAATTAAACATTCATGGAGCCATGAAATTTAATAACCAATAGTTCAAGAGAATTGAATTCCACCTTTGCCAAGTAGGTTAAAATCTAGGCAAGGAAGCTGAATATCAATTAATTTTTCACCTGAAAAATATCATACCTCACAAGTTAGGAAAGAGTGAACACATAAATGCAAGTCAACTTGGTGAAATATCTAGGAACAAAGCTTACTCAAACTCAAGTGTATGATTGTCTATCGAGTAGTTTTAAGATAACTACACCAAGGTATTGGTTTTTCTTAAAGCTTTGGACCCATGTTAATTGAACATAATTTATTTTAAAAGATTATAAATAATTATAACATGACATAGATGTACTATTCACAGGAGATGTCTAAGGGGTACATCTTTATTGGTTACAACACTTGTAATAATGATTGGGGTAATAATGATTGTGGTTTTAGTGTATAAAACTTAGTTGCTGGGTATAGAACTGTATATTATTTATAGGCAGATTATTAATATAGGGAATAAGTTGTCATACACGTTTTCTATCTTCTTCTGTTTAACATTATTGGAAAAGAGTAAGAAACAAGTGGCTTGTATTCATGACCACTTAATACTGGAACACCCTTTAGCTTCCTCTAAAAATGACAGAAACTTGTCTGTAATGGTTTTTAGTGTAAATGAATGAAATTTATGGTCCTGTGATTTTAATTTATTTTGTAGATATTGTTCATGCTTGTTTGTGTTCTGGTCCTTTGATGTTTCATTTTGGCCTTCAAGTGCAGATTGAGGGAGAGGAAGCTCAACGTTTATCTAAGCGTCGTCTTGAACGTGAGAAAGCTCGCCGTGATGCAACTGCTGATATGTCTGAAGACCTCTCTGAAGGAGAGAAAGGCGAGGCTATTGGTGATCTATCTGTTCATGGTGACAGCACAAGAGGCAGAATGCCAAGGATCAGTTCAGTTGATGCTATTGAGGCTTTGACTAGTCAATTCAAGGATAAAAAACTATATATAGTATTGATAAGGTATGGATAAACTGTACCAAGTGTGCAGGCTAAGACATCTATTTGACTGTTCTATAAGTTTTTTTCATACTGTTGCTATCTTCCAATATCTTCTAATCTGCTGTTTGTGAATGCATTTGAAAAATATAATCGATGATTTTTGGATCCTTGATGTTCTCTGTATAAATGATCTTTAGCCCTTTGCACTTTCTGTGCTGTGGATGTCATCATGATGGCGTCGTCAATGAGAATTTTTTTGTGGTAAGTGGAGCATAGGTAATTACATATGTTACTTCAAGCCCTGATCAACATTTTGGAAGCTAAAGACCAGATAATTCATTTTCATGATGGTTATAAGAAGCATGCATTACACACAAGTGAAGAACTTCAATTTTCTGTTTTTTCTTTTTCTTACAAAATTATATGAATAGCACACACAATCCTTGTTTTTACTAACCTCGTACCAAATTAGCAAATGTGGAACCTTGCTTTGAGGGCCAGTCCCCAGTGAAAAATTGCATATATTTCTTTCTCTTTCTTACTTTCTTGGTTTTCGGTAAGGTAGCATTCAGGTGTGTTTTCTATGCGTCAAGTGATTAAAAATAAGAAAGAACTGTTTTCATCAGTTGTTTACTAACTGCAAATAATAGCAGTCAACAAATGTTCATTTAAAATTTTAAATCATAATTTCAAATTTAAATTGTTGACCTGGTCCTCAATATCACAATGTATGTTTGGAAAAACATCATATTAAATATTGTTAGATGATATATCAAATAAAAATGTTATAATATTTTATTTGTAAGTAAAAAATTATGGTTTAGTTATATTTTGTATTATGCCTCATAAATATTTTGTTTCTGATTTTTTAGAGAATATGTAATAGTTTTTGATAAATTTCAACTAACGGATCATGGGCACATTCGACTAAATAGTTCATGAGAAATGGTTATGTTTCATTCATAGATCGTGTAAACAAAAACAATGTTGTCATGTGCATGCATTTTATCTTTTCTCCAGGTCATAAAATTATTAGTATCAAAAGTTGCAGATTTTGTGTAACCAGGTTATCCTAAATGTCAGTGGGCTACCCTTGTACAGGAATTGGCTCTATTAGTATTTGCTTGACTAGCTAAAGCAGTCATATGGGTTGAAATGAAGAGTGGTCTGACAAAATTTTGAGCATAAGAAAGGCCTCACAAGATTATGATAGAAGAATATTGTTTTCCACTTTTAGACTTACTTTTGATAGGCTGATGATATTCTGAATCTGTGCAATGGAAAAGAATTTACTTTATAAAATTTTTAAGCAATTACTCAAATGGGTTGGAATGAAGAGAATACTGATAGTATTTTGGATGTAAAGAAGCGTGTGTGTCCTTTTTACTTGT
The DNA here is from genome assembly GCF_036884655.1 of Musa acuminata AAA Group. Taxonomy (NCBI): domain Eukaryota; kingdom Viridiplantae; phylum Streptophyta; class Magnoliopsida; order Zingiberales; family Musaceae; genus Musa; species Musa acuminata. The sequence goes on from NC_088335.1 coordinate 43,080,638, forward strand.
AGTCAGTGATTTAAAAAGCGCTAGGCGCCAAAAGGCGTCAAGGTCCACAAACGCCCGAGGCGCTAGGTGCTCGCCCAGGCGCTCGCCCGAGCGAAGCGAGACGCTAAAATATAAAAATATATAATATAATTAATAATTTTAAATAAATAAAAATTAACAACATTAAAATCAAAATAATATATTATTAATCTATTAACAGAAAATTAATCATTTCAAAATTCAAATAAACTTAATATTAAGAGTATACTGAGCCTGATGGAGAAACGAGGAAGCAGCGGCGAGCGGCGGCAGCAGCAACGGCGAGCGGCGGCAGCGGTAGCAGCAGCAACGGCGAGCGGCGGCAGCAGCAGCAGCAGCGGCAGCGTGATAGGGAAAGGGAGCGGGAGCGGAAGGTGCGAGCAGCGGGAGGCCTCGAGGGAGGCGCGAGCAGCGGGAAGGCTCGCAGGAGGCGCGAGCAGCGGGAGGGCTCGAGGGAGGCGCGAGCAGCGGGAAGGCTCGCGGGAGGGCTCGCAGGAGACACGAGCGGCGGGAGGGCTCGCAGGAGGCGCGAGCAACGAGAGGGCTCGCGGGAGGCGCGAGCAGCGACAGCGGCGAGCAGCGGCAGCGGGAGCAGCGGCAGCGAGCGACGAGATCGCGATCGGGATCGGGATCGAGAGCGGCAGCGGCAGCAGGTTAGTGTTGGGTTAGGGTTAGGGTTAGGGTTGGGGTTATATCGGTTTAGTTGGTTCGATTGAACCAACTAACAACCGAACCAGGGCCGAACCAGACCTAAAATTCTGGTTCGGTCGCCTTGGTTTACCCAGGCGCTCGCCCGAAGCGCCCAGCGCCTGGGCTCGAGCGAGCGCCTAGGCGGCGCCTGTTTGAAGCGCGCCGCCTGGGACATTAGCGAGGCGCTCGGGCCTCGCCTCGCCTTGCCCGAGCGCCTAGGCGAGCGCCCGAGCGCCTTTTGCAATCACTGCTTGTAGTTTTACTAATATTTTGATTGCAATTTGAATCTACACTTCATAGATAGCTCATATATCTTACCAAATGCCAACAATGTCAATGATCCGAGAATAGATAATGTGTGGGTATTTTGTGTTTGTTTCTATGCTTGATTGTCATTTTCTTGTTATTTCTGACAAAGATTCTTCAATATGCAGCATTCATGGTCTGATACGTGGTGAAGATATGGAGCTTGGTCGTGATTCTGATACTGGTGGTCAGGTATGTACAGCAATTGGCAAAAGGCTTTTATCTTAGTTTCTTTAATGATATCTTAGAGATCCTTGAAGTGAGATGAGTTATGATTTCCTATCAATTTTTAGACAGGAAGATGCAATGATGTTTCTTTTTCTGATACTAATATAATTTTGAAGTTTGAACAAAATGTAGTCACTACAATGTTTGTGCTTGTTGGCTGCTGGCGTGCATCACATATTTACCGGATCATAATGTCCTTTGCATGGCATTGATGCCAAACTGTCTGATGACTAACTACATTATGATATGCAATAACTTTTTTAATGTTTGAAGCAATTCTTGTCAAAATAAATTTCTGAGTTTTCTGCATTTCAATCGATGGCTAGACTAGTTGCTGATCTGATATATGATGTGGTGTGTTAGGTCAAGTATGTTGTTGAACTTGCAAGGGCATTGGGTTCAATGCCTGGAGTATACAGGGTTGATTTGCTGACCAGACAGATATCAGCACCAGATGTTGATTGGAGCTATGGAGAACCAACAGAGATGTTAACTCCCAGAAGTTCGGACAGCTTTATGCATGAGATGGGAGAGAGCAGTGGAGCTTATATCATCCGTATTCCATTTGGACCAAGAGATAAATATATTCCTAAAGAATTTCTCTGGCCACACATTCAAGAATTTGTTGATGGTGCACTCGGCCATGTTTTGCAGATGTCAAAAGTTCTAGGCGAGCAAATTGGTAGTGGGCAGCCAATATGGCCTGTTGCTATTCATGGGCATTATGCTGATGCAGGTGATTCTGCTGCTTTATTGTCTGGGGCACTAAATGTTCCTATGCTATTCACGGGCCATTCTCTTGGCAGAGATAAATTAGAACAACTTTTGAAACAAGGGAGGCAAACAAGGGAAGAAATTAATGCAACATACAAAATAATGCGTAGGATTGAGGCAGAAGAAATAGCTCTTGATGCCTCTGAAATCGTTGTCACAAGTACTAGACAAGAAATAGAAGAGCAATGGCGCTTATATGATGGTTTTGATGTGGTATTGGAGCGAAAGTTGCGAGCTAGAATAAAGCGTGGCGTAAGCTGTTATGGCCGTTATATGCCTCGTATGGTTGTAAGTATTAATTATTCCATTTATTTATTTAAGAAATACATTGTATATCTTCTTTTGATGATGCTTTGTTCTTGTAGTCTTATGCCCCTGTGTAAAGGTCGTATTTGCTCAGCAAAAGAATTAGTTGGATTTCTACTTTATGCATCAACTTAAAAGTTTGCTATTTGGCTTTGAGTGGTGCTATAAACATTATTTGGCAGATTATCCCGCCTGGTATGGAGTTCAATCATATTACTATACACGATGGTGATGTGGATGGTGAATCAGAAGGAACTGATGAAAATTCAGCAGTGCTTGATCCACCAATTTGGTCTGAGGTTTCCTATTTATTCTAAACTCCATTTTTGGATTAAAGCATTTATTTTGATCTCTCTCATAATGTAGATGCTTATATACTAATATGTTTTGGATACAAAATCCACTATATAGAGTGTTTAGGTGTCAAAATTCAGATCATGGTGATTTATTAATTTTACAGATAATGCGATTCTTTACAAACCCTCGCAAGCCTATGATTCTTGCACTCTCAAGACCAGACCCTAAAAAGAACATCACAACACTAGTGAAAGCTTTTGGTGAATGCCGCCCACTAAGAGAGCTCGCAAACCTTGTAAGTGGAAATTTGAACTCTTATGTTGTCTACTTATTAAAATTATGGATGTTTAACACCTTTACTATAAATTCTTCTTTCCTTGCCACTTGTTTCCGAGAGTTGCTAGTAATTTCATGTTTGGGCTTTCATAAGTTGCTAATATTTAATTTGTTTCACAGACACTTGTAATGGGTAATCGTGAGGATATTGATGAGATGTCAAGTACAAATTCTTCAGTTTTGACTTCCATATTAAAGTTGATTGACAAGTATGATCTTTATGGCCAAGTGGCATATCCGAAACATCACAAACAGGCTGATGTTCCAGACATTTACCGTTTGGCAGCAAAGACAAAGGTATTCTTTCCATCTAAACCTTGACAACATCAGTATGGTTTTTAGCAATGTTTTGTATATTGTTGTTGGAAAATGAATGGATTAGAAGAAATGAACAATACAATATGTTCATCAGTGAATTTGCAAAAGAGTGACCAGGTTTTATGAGGTGCAAACAGATAATTTTTATTTTTATTTTTTTGGATTTAACCTCTGCAAGATTAAGCTTGAGAGGTCAACTACCTTATCAGCTGTTGTATTTTTTCTAGAAAAAGGATTAGCCCCAGAATCTTATGAAGTTCCTTAACATTAATTAGAAATATTTTTATGTGATTTGCATTCTAGTTGTTAATTCTATACATTCTTTCTTTTGCACTTTATAATATATTAAAGTATGAAATTTGGATTAACATTATGGAAATTGTCATTTTCCATATTCTCTAATTTAGAAGTCTTTATTAACAATTGGTTATCCTTGCTTATGATGAGTTGTCTTCAAGTTTTTGGTTGATGATACATAGTATTTCCATCCCTAAAATTAAAAATGAGTGGCTTTGAGAAATTTCCACAACACATCTATTTGGTGGACATGCTCTATATGGCTATCTGAAATACTGGAATCTGGTTATTATGCACTATAAAACAATGATATGCAGTTATGATTGTCAGGAAAGTCAAGCACTAAATGTGTTGATATTATCTTTGTACTAACCTGAAGTGTGGAAAACATTTAACAATATATTGTAGATTGCTTTTGCAAGGATGTTTCTATGGCGTGGAGGTGTACTGGTCAACATGCCTTTGTGAATTGTGATGGTTGTTACAGACCAAAATTGGCCTAGCTATATATGCCAAAATATGCACCATTGACTCGTGCTGATATGTGTAATTCGCACAGCGATAATTTGGTTTGTGTAGGCACACAATACTACTTTAAGTCTTACTAGTCTCCCATTCAGGCACAACCTCGTTGCTGAATTTGACTAATTGATTAAAATGAATTGTTGCAACATTGAACTTTTAGCTAATATGTGGCAATTCTCTTTTCTTGTTAAAGTCTATCACCTTTCTTTTCTCTTGTTTCTATGGGTATACCAAACTACTCGACTCCTGATTCTGTTGTTTGGCTTGCCCCTTTTGCAGGGTGTTTTTATCAATCCAGCTTTCATCGAACCATTTGGCCTTACCTTGATTGAGGTTAGTTTCTTGATGCTGTCTATTGCTTTAATATCTTATGGGACAAACTGTCTATTTGTTCAGTATAGTTATCCTCTTTCTTAAAATTCATTCATACATCCTGTTTGTGGGTGGAACAGGCTGCAGCAAATGGTCTACCTATTGTGGCTACAAAAAATGGAGGCCCTGTTGATATACATAAGGTTCATTAATGGACTGTACACTCTAATGTTTACATGAGGAAATTTTTACAACTTATATTTGGTTTCTGTTCCAAAATTATGTGTTGTAAGTGGAGCAATTTGCTCATTATTAACAATGGATTTTGCTTTAGGTTCTTGACAATGGTATGCTGGTTGATCCCCATGATCAGCATGCAATAGCTGATGCACTCTACAAGCTTGTTTCTGACAAGCAGCTCTGGACACGGTGTCGGCAGAATGGTCTGAAGAATATTCACCAGTTTTCATGGCCAGAACATTGCAAAACTTATTTATCAAAGATAGCTTCTTGCCGACCAAGGCATCCTCAGTGGCGAAGGAGTGAAGAGGGCATCGAAGATTCTGAACCGGATTCACCAAATGATTCCCTGAGAGATATTAAAGACATATCTTTAAACTTGAAGCTTTCGTTAGATGGAGAAAAAGGTGAAGATGACAGCGCCATAGGCAAAGCATTAGTTTCTGAAGATGTCACTGCTAATGGAAAGAGTAATTTGGAGACTGATATTGTAAAATTATCAAAAGGTGTTACGAGTACTACCCAGAAGGATGGGTCCAGTGAGAGAACTGATAACTATTTGAGCAAGCTACCAATGTTGAGGAGAAGGAAATATATTTTTGTAATTGCTGTGGACTCAGTTTGTGATGCAGATCTTGTTGGAATAATCAAAGGTACATTTGAGGCTTCAAGTGGGGACAGGATGTCTGGTTCTATAGGATTTATATTGTCAACGAGATTAACGATATCGGAGATACATTCTCTTCTCATGACTGGAGGCATACCTGCTACTGATTTTGATGCTTTTATATGCAATAGTGGCAGTGATGTCTATTATCCATCTTCAAGTTCTGATGATCTTCTTTACCCTTATGAACTTCCTTATGCACTTGATATAGATTATCATTCACAAATTGAGTATCGGTGGGGTGGAGAAGGTTTGAGAAAGACTTTGGTTCGTTGGGCTGCATCAATTACTGACAAGAAAGGAGAAAGTGAGGAGCAAGTTGTTGTTGAAGATGTGGAACGCTCTTCTACCTATTGTTATGCATTTCAAGTGAAGAACCCATCATTGGTAATTATCTTTTTTTCCCTATTTTTTATTTTAAAATATTGTGCCTCTAGTTTCTTTGTGATAAAAAGCTGTCAAGCTTGTCATGTGGTATCAGATCCCTTGGTGTGACAAAACAAATTAGAGTTTAAATGGTTGTATTAAATTTCCCGTGGAAAGTCTGAAGAATCCTATGTAAAGCAAAGTTATTCAAGCAACTGGAATAGGTCATATTTCATCAGAGCTCCAAGAATATCCAAATAGGAAATCCTCTTAAATTGGTTAGTATATAGGATACCAGCTACCTCTAAAATCATGAATTAAAAACCAGCAAATTGACAGTCGAAGTAAAATTACAAGTTCGTTCCAGCTATTAACTATTAGTTAGAAATGTAACTTGCTCCAGACTTTCTATTGTTTTAACTACTTAATGCTACAAGTTGCCACATGCAGTTGATAATTAAACGTGTATTTACACTATCTGAGTCAAAAACATTGAAAAGTTTGACTAATTAATCACCAATTATCTCTATCAGCAAATGAGTGAAAAAATTAAAATTAAGAGTACTAATAAAGAGGATAAAGTGGAAAGAAATAGTTCTGAGGACTTAAAAATGATGGCTAAGACACCCTCAGTGGAACATGAATAGAAAATGAAGCTTGAAATGGAGAAGTTGGATAAGTTTGGATTAAAAAATAGGTTTAGGAAAAGGGTGGAAGAAAGTTCAGGTAGAACAAAAGAAAAAGAAAGGGAGTTGAGGAAAAAAGAGAAGGAAAGAAGTTCAGAAAAAAAAGTAAAAAAAGAAAGAGGCATGGTGGTAAGAGTTGCTAGGCTGGGAAGGTATGTCTCAGCACCCTGGCTTGACTCTTCCAACAAGGATAGGAGATGAGCAAAGAGATGGATGTTATCTTGCCAGATACCAGAGTGCATGATGCATTAATTGTTGACTAGGCTGTGACTAGTATATTTATTATTATAAACTAGCTCCTATGAACATTTTTGGAAATTAGAAGAGAAGTAATACATCCCAAAAGAAGTTGATTAGATTGTTAGATGAATTGTAAAACCTTGAAATTCTTTTGCCTGTGCAGTGGATCTGGATGAAATGCTTAGACATTTAGCCGGTCACTTTTGTCACACTCATAATTTGCCTGATTTCCAAGAGCGTTTATGTTAATTTTAGTTCTGTTTCTTTCTTGGTTGGAAGTTACATGAGTCAAATAATTATTGAGTTGTAAACTTGCTCTATGATTATGTAACTACTGTTTCTTGTATTCTTTTTTTTAGGTTCCTCCTATAAAGGAGCTCCGGAAGCATATGAGAATCCAGGCACTTCGCTGTCATGTCCTATATAGCCATGATGGTAGCAAGCTGCATATTATCCCAGTCTTAGCTTCTCGATCCCAAGCGCTAAGGTATAAATGAAATGCTGATGATGCCATTAGTTTGACTCATTTATATATTTATCTATTATGTTGAAATGTTTTGAATTTGTTTGCCATCTTTTTTTCTTAAGGAATTACATTTCTTTTATTCATCAATTTAGCTATCAGTTGATTAAGGTTGTTCAATTTATACCATCAAGGGTATCATTACCATGCTATTACTGTTAAGTCATTTTACGAACTAACGAAGTCTATGCCAATAACGCAGTGATGTTGTATGGATTATCTTGTTAAATGTTGACACACTGCACTTATAAGTAAAACTAATTTCTTGTTATAGCATATGGATTTTCTGGTTAAATGTTGAAACCTGCTGCAGTGAGAGCCAAACTAGTATCTTGTTTAGTAGTAAACCCTTTAGAACATTCATTTTTTGAAAAAAAGCTTATAGGCTATTTATATTGTTACATTCTTATAGAAGATGAAAAAAAACTGCTTTAGATTCATTTCTTTGGAATGATGTAATAGAACATGAGATGCTCAGAGTCTTTTATTGATATATCGTTAGAGCTTATGAACCTTTCTGTTCATCAAGTAATTTAGATATTGAATATTGTTGTCAGCATCTAATGATTTTGTGGTTGTCATTGCTTAACCTTTAATTTATTTCTGTATAACAAATTTTCTCTGTACATGTTGATAAATTCACATCTGCTTTGGTTTATTGAGCTTATTTTAACTAAATATAAGCATGACAGTGATTATCAATGTTAAACACTAATTTTGCATATATACATAATATTAAACTCATACTTCTTTGAAACTGCATGTTTGGGTTACCATTATGCAATGCTGTTCAAAAACAATGTTGCTGGTATTGGATAACATAGTTCTAAAGATTTGCTTTAGCTTCTTGGGTTGATGTTCATTGTCAACTTGTCATCAATTTTTATCATATCTAAACATATAGTGTTTTATCCCCTACTATTACTCCTAGCGTGTTTACATGTACTAGTGAGTTAGCCAAAAACCAATCCTGTAGATAGCAGTAACACTGTCAAGAAAGGTACTTTTGAGTAACTATTGTCAGGAATGTTGAGTTCATTTTCTGAAGTATGGACTCAAATACTGTCTTTTCTTGCACATTGTGCTATAGATAGCGAGACTTCACCAAAACCTAATGATGTAGGTAACAGTAACACAGCAGAACAAGGTGACCCTGAGTAACTACTGTCAGGGATGTGAGTTCATGTTCTAAAAAATGAATGCAAATCTGGACTTATATTGCACTTGAAATGGTTTCATCATTCTACTGGACCTGTTTGGCATTAGTATATCAGGCAGTATACCAACATGAACCATCTGGTATCATCCGAAGAACATATAATATCAATTGGTATCACATCATATAAAAAAAGATATGATTTTAAATACTGATCAGTAAAATGCCCACTGGTATACGAAACCATGTATGAAACAAGTATGCTTGATCCTTGCTGCTTGCAATTTATAGGGTATGACAATTACCAAGGAAATGCAATGAGGAGCCAAAGGTTTGCATTCCCCTGACAATCAGTCTCTGTTTTCTACCTTATTCTATGCAGAACTTAAAGTGCAGTGATTTTCATATTTGGTACCTCAATTATCTTCTGTTTAACTACTTTCTCTGCAGGTATTTATTTGTTAGGTGGGGCATAGAGCTCTCAAACATGATAGTATTTGTTGGTGAAAGTGGTGATACAGATTATGAAGGATTACTTGGTGGAGTGCAGAAGACTGTCATTTTGAAAGGTGCATTCAACACTGCTCCAAGCCAGGTCCATTCGACCAGAAGCTATCTGTTGAAAGATGTTGTGGCATTCGACAGCCCTAATATTCTTCAGATTGAGGGTTGTGGCACCAATGACGTTCAGTCAGCCCTAAAACAGCTGGGTATACTGAAGAATTAGCACTCATCTGCAGACACAGGAGGAGAGTTCAGAGTTTTCAATAAGTTGCAGAAGTTTTTACTGATATTTTTGAAATATATTCCTTTTTCGAGGTGGTTTTTATGGAATAAAAGTACCAGAACTCAATGCTTACATGCTACCATGGAGCATTCTTGTAAATGTAAAACAAATACCTGACACTCTCTTGTGGAACATTTGGACTTCAGTCCATGTCTTCTGTACTTCATCCTGCTGCTTGCCTATCTTATAAAGCCTGGCTTTGTATTAGTCTTGATGAGCTTGCTGGGGTCTGCAGGCATTAATGTTCATAAAAATCTCTCAAGTGACTTGTTTATAAAGTTTAAAATGCCATTGGTATGATTGTTTGCAGATAAATATACTCCATTCTGTAATTCTTTTTCAGCTTCACTCCAATGGTTGTATAAAGTTGATGCATGAATAGGGAAGCTTTTGTTTGGTATTCCTATTCGATATGCTTGATATAGAATTCTATCAAATCTAAAGCTGATGTGCTGGTCATGCTTAAACTGCAAGCTAGTGTGCCTGTGTATGCTTACTTATGGATGTTATATGATGGAAGGCTTAGCTTGGATCAGATATTGACCCATGTTTGTAGATTATAGATAAAAAGATAAAATCTTATCTCATGGACATCACTGCATGGAAGCAGAAATCTGAATACATCGACTTCAATCTTTTTACAGCATCAAGGCAGCCAAGATAGGAAGCGTCATATGACACGGAAATTACATCAGTTGCAATCTCTAAGCATCAAACAGAATGAACATTGAGGCTAAACTAGAGCCAAACACCAGCTCAAAATACTTCCAGATGCTGGAAGGATTGTATAGGTTTCAGGAAGAAAATTACAACACAGTATCAAGGAATCTCCAAATAATTGATGCCCACAAACCATTTCAAGTTGTCTTGCATTTTGCCAATCATAAAAGGTTCTCCTTTAAAAGGAAAAACCATGAATTGGTACTTTTTTTCCGGTAGAACATCATTCATCGATCATCAATGGTTGTATACTAGCTCTCTAGGAATTACCAGAAATGGTTTCAGTTGAAGGACCAGCTCCCTTTATTCTCTCGTTTTCTGAATCATTCTCAATGCCATCTGAACTGTCCTGAGGACTAGAAAGGCTCTGATGACAAGCGGCAAGGTCCGTTCTGAACAACTCGTCATTTTCCAGATTCAGAAGCTTGTCCTTGGACTCTTCTTTAAGCAAGTTGATTACATCAAGCATTGTGGGTCTCTTCTCTGGCTTACTCTGGGCACAGATGAGTCCTACAAGCACCATCCTCCTCAATTCTGACTCCACAAAGTCCCCTTTGAGCTTTGGATCTGCCATTTCTTTAAATCTTCTTTCTCGAGCCAGCGGAAGAGCCCAGTCTGTTATCGAGCGCTTCACAGTGAGGCTCAACTTCTCTATGGGCCTCTTTCCAGTGGCAAGTTCTAGAAGCAAAATTCCAAAACTATAGACATCACAACTCTCTGATGCTTTACCTAGCATGGCATACTCTGGTGCAAGATAACCAAGAGTGCCTTTTACCCTTGTGGTAACATGCGTTGCACCATCAGGAATTAACTTTGCGAATCCGAAATCTGAAACACGTGCCTGAAATTCTGAGTCTAGTAAAACATTACTTGCTTTGACATCTCTGTGGATGATGTGTGGCATTGCCTGATGGTGAAGATACCTGTGAAGTAGATCTCAGTATCATGGCTTCACATGTTATTGAATAAATGAAAGTAGCATTAGAGTGCGTAAGTTTGTAAACTTACGCAATTCCCTCGGCTGAACCTATAGCAATATTCATACGCCTACCCCAACCAAGGAGGCCTTCTCGTGCATGTTGACCATGGAGATGCGAGGTCAAACTCAAGTTGGGCATATAGTCATAGACTATGAGGCGTTCTTTCCCTTCAGCACAGTATCCACGTAAGTTGAGGAGATTCTTATGCCTTATTCTTGCCAAAACCTCAACCTCAACAGCAAATTCCATCTCTGCTTTGTTGCTCCAAACTTTTAGCCGCTTGACTGCAATCTAAACAAAATGCAACTTACCAACAATACGTGGACAAACAATAAATTTTAACTTCATATGGAAAAAAAAATTGTAAACTGGGGAATAGCACAAAATATGGCAAGCCTTAAACCTATATGCTCAGTCCCAACTGGCACAAACATGGTGTTATCTAATTTGAGCTGAGCTCAAGCACAAGTTTGTAATAAGCACTAGAGGGAGCTACTTGCCACTGAAACATACTCACCAAGCCAAGCTTCAACAAATGGTTTCATACATCAAGCCTGGCCATCTCGTGAGCTAATCACATTTGATATTTAAGCTCTCTTTTCTAAATGGATAATGAGAATATAGCGAACAGCTCTTTCAGAAAAGCCCAAGTGCTTAGTGATCCTTGACAAGATTACTTGCCATACTTAAAACTTCTTGAAAAAATTACTTTAACAGGTTACTTATTGGAGCTGACTAAATTAATTTAATATTCTAGTCTCAATCCCATAAGACATAATCTGTGTATGAAAGCAATCATAAATTTCTGAGAAATATTATCCCAAGCAAACATGACTATATCACAGAAAACATCTTTGCATTAATGTATGATTTAGAGTAAGACAAATCTCAAAGGAACTTTAGACATATAAAATATCAGTAATAACTAACAGTCAAGAGAAACAGGCATAGGTAACCCAAGTTAATTGTCGTAGTTCCAACAGGAATTGAAGCAGGCAGAGGTACTGCAAAGTACACTAAAATGAAGTCATCTGATGATGGAAGAGAAAATATGAAAAAAAAGGAAAAAAACAATCAACAAATTTGGCCATTGACCAGTGTAGCAGGCTAGCAGCTAACTATAATTATCAACACATATGTGGAAGCCATAATTTGGACATGCTGATATAGATGGATTTAAATAGGAGAAACAAGTTCTTTTAAATAAGTTTGCAGTATAACCGAATATAAGAGGATTTCAAATGACTGGAAAAAAAGGGACCCTTAGAAGTGTTCTCTAACAGATTGCTACATCATGATTAGTCATGTATTCTTTAGAAGATGAAGAGGGAAGCTGTTGGCTTTGATGTACAAATTCATGAAAAATGAAACTGAAATATCTGCCATCAGAAAGATTGTCTAATGGCCATGCAGACGTTGAAAAACATCTCAGATACAGTAATATTAGCATCCCTTGTATGAAGGTGGGGTTGAAATGAAGCCCATAGCCTAGGATTAAACAGCCGTTCTCTATTTTATCCAATCAAGCAGTAAGGTCTTCTTAAATGTATTTAGTGACAGATTAATTAATTCCATAATACTTTTCCGAGTCGTGATTACTGAAGATAACACCTTGTCAAACCATTTGCACATGCAAAATGAGTCAATTGATGAGGCAAGCCAAGCCCAAAAATGAAGAAAATTATGAACAAGTAGACAATTCTTCAAACTTGGAATAAGATGCATTACTAATTAATAGCAAATTTGCTACTGGCATAAATTCTCAAGCTTCTAGAGTTCAGTACTTAAGTAAAATCTGGAGATGCAGAATACAAACTTGACGACAACTCACAGTAAACTTCCTATATATTTGTCAACTGCTTTTATTGGCCATCCGAGTGCCATATGCCCGCAAATAATCAGATCATTCTCATGTTAGTAACGACATACTGTTCAAATCCATAGCAAATCAATTAATCAAGTGCTCCGCTTGATTTCAATCGGCTGCTATAATGATTTTGATACTAGAGAACAATTCCACTGGGCTGCAAGAAAACAAGAGCAAGTGCACATCTGCATGATCATTAAGAAGCATGACCAGCATAAAACCTTCACCAATATTCTGCTTCAGGCCTTCATGTTATCGATCATGCACAAAGCTTTCTATACAAAATATTATTGCAGATGTTATAAATATTCTCTTTAGGTGTTCTTCCAAGTTCCAAGATGTAAGGCCAATTACCGTCATCTCTAGCCGCAAACATCAAATTTCAACATATTTCAGAAACCTAAACAACAAGAAGGGAGAACATGAATACCAGTTCGGCATAATACCTGAGATCCATCCCGAAGGTGACCGCAGTAGACACTGCCGAATCCACCCTCGCCCAACTTGTTATCATAATTGAAGTTATTCGTTGCCGAATACAGCTCCTTGAGCGAGAACACTCTCCACGTCGGCGATCCCTTCTTCCGCCGTTGCCGCCTGCAACCCAAGGGGGAAAAAAAAGAGAGCATCTTTTTAGCACCAACGAACGGTCGGACCACGAAAACCCCCGTACGAGAACGCACCCATTCGCGGATCTCCCACAGCAAAACAAGGAGCCGAAGGCCATCTGCCGCGGAGTCCTTCCGCCCCTTGGCTCCTCTTAATGGTCTTCTGAGCTCCGTCGGTGGAGAATTGGCGACGGCGAGACCTCCAATGCACGCGCCGCCTACGCCGCCGCACCGCGTGGTTGACCTTTTCGGTGACGGAAGTCTCTTTTCCATACGGGTCAAAGAAGGAAGGTGACGGGTCTGCTGACCCTGCGCGATGACTTTAGGTGGAAGTGGTGCCAACTACGTGGCGCTTTATGATTCGACTATTTTGAACACCGGGGGCGGCGGTATGAACATTATCGATGGATTCAGAATATGTTGAGAACATTTGTTTTTAATCTATTTTTAGCCTTTTTTGGAAAAAAAAAAACAATTTGCTTAAAAAGGAAGGCAATTAGTTTTGGAAGTTAACTTGCAAAGTTGCTTCGATAACCGATCACGTCACAACTTAAGTTACCATAAGACGAAATATTTTCTTAATTGGAGCTTATAATTTTCTTTTACATTAATTGGAACTATTTCTATGTTTTGAGTTATTTAGGACATACCATTCATATTATATTTTAGTTTTACGAAATGATCCTTGTTGATCTTAGTCAAATGATCAAAATTAAATTGAGTGATTTTCTCAAAAAAAATCTCTCATTTTAGATTTTTTAACTAATGTTTTTATTTTTTTCCCATATGGTGTATATTATTTTTTGTAATGTCTCTCGTTGTCGCTCATTGCTTATGATCGTCATATTCTCATTTATCACCCTCAGTACACCATGTTCTCGTCTGACATTGTCAAGACATCGTGAGGCCCTTATTCTCCTTGGCGTCTATATTAATAGCTTCATCATTAGTCTCCCTTTACCGTTAGCATTGATCCTACCCTCTATTGCCAATAGGATGATGCCATTAGCCTCCCCTCATCGTCATCCACAATGAAGGTGTAAGGAGGTCTAAATAATGATGGATAAGGACAAGAGCAAAAAAATCAAACGAGATAATGATTCCAATAATAAAAGAAGGCAAGAGTAAACTTAAGGATGATAAACAAGAACAAGGACAAAGGAGATAAACAAGATGCACTATTTGAGAAAAAAAAATGAAAGCACCTATTAAGAAATATCCAAAAAAAATATTTGAAGGAAAATCAACCAATTATATTTCTCTAAAAGTATTGATTAGAGTGCCGTTCAAATGTTATTTGTATAATAATTTATTCTCTCAGGAATTAGTGGACACTACAATCAATCAAATTGTTGTTGTTGTCTTTACCTTATATTAAATCGAGGCCTTTCTTTAAGGCATCTCATAAACTATATGCATAATATAATTAATCATATTGCATCAATGATAGTTCTAAAAGTTTCTATGAACATCTAATAATTGATTCCATCTAGCAGCTAGTATGCTAAATATCAAGTTAGGTTGTCTCATACGCCATATTAATTGTTGGCCAATATATATATATATATATATATATATATATATATATATATATATATATATATATATATATATATATATATATATATATATATATATATAAAATTGAAATTGGAGCTTGTTATCTACTTTGGTCTCCTAACTTTGTAGGATGATGTATACTTTAGCATGTAAAATAAAACCAAGTTGTTGCAATGGGTCTTTCATTTCCACACTAAGCTGGAGATGATGTAAACTTTATAGTTGAATATATATATATATATATATATATATATATATATATATATATATATCTATCTTATTTGTTTATGTGACCACATTGATGATATCCATTTTAGTGATCTACCTAAAAAAGGTATATTATAAATAAACATGAATTTTTTTTTCTTTAATGTCATTTGTACTCTTATTCATATTAGTAAGGTTAGATTTATGAGTTTTTCTTAATCGAAACTCAAACTCGACTAATTTTATTAGTTGCTCATGTCGAAACTAATTAGCGAGTATCTTAAATATTTTTAAAATTACATATATTATACTAAAAAAAACATTTTTTTTAAATAATACTTATATTATACTAGAAAATAAAGATATGAAATTTATATTTATATATATACATACATATATTAAAAAGAAAACATTAGTAATGTTGCAAGAAGCATTTAAAGTCGATCCTTAAATGCAATCTTCATTTGCTCCAAGGCATTGATTATGTTTCACCTAACGACATCACAAAGTGGCTATGGCTTGGGATAATAAGATTTAAAGTGGGAATTCGACGAGGCTCTCATGGTGTATCTCTCAACCTTTTGCTTTCAGTGAGGTCTCATGTGGCAAGAGAGAACAACGCTACCTCCAAGTCAACTTGGAAGAATAGGAAATGAATGATGTTAATGGACAAAGGTAGGCTTGAATGATGATGAGATGAGGTGACATGTTACCCTCAAATCAAAATAATTTATTTGAAGAGAATATTTAGCATGAGTGGAAATGGAAAAATTGGTCAACATGAAACAATAAATCCATGGTGGGAAATGGAAAAGAAAGAAATAAACGAATCCATGACACCATCTAAGATCATATGCTTTGCCAAGCATGCCATATTTGACCAAGAATTGATATGATGTGAGTTGGGTTGGAGTTGCCTACAATTTGGTTTAGTTTTTGGACTGGAGTTTGGTTGGGATTAATATTTTCTTTGGATTTGAAATATGAAATAATTGGGCATGATTGAAATATCAACAATTGGTCTTAGGAACAAACATGTCTAAGTTAAAATGATGATATTTTTTTGGTCACATCATATCATGATTAAATAATTCATTTATTCTTCATAGAAAATTTGTTTATACTTTTTAAATAATTAATATAAAGGCTTTTTTATTACTTACTCTTCATTACTTATTCTCGAAAAGAAAATCTCTTTTAATTTAAATAAAATGACTTATATAAATTAGAGTACAAAAATGGAATATAATTATTAAGGAAGTCTCTCCTTGCAAGAAACTACCTCTTTTAGCTCTCTCTCCCTGTTGATGAGCTACTTAGTTATATTCACAAAAAAACAATAATTATATGTAAATTTAATAAGATTAAATATGGTAATAAGTTAGATACATCATATATATATATATATATATATATATATATATATATATTCATGTGATTTGCTAAAAGAGGAAGTAGAATATCTGATAATTGAGTTTGAGATGGATATTTATATAGATAGAAATATGAAAATAAAATAAAAATATAATTTACAAAATGGATTAGAACAACATGTATTTGGGATCAGATTCACCCCTTGAATAAAAGGAAGGAAAAAAAAAAAGGTAAAGCAACAAAGAAAGAAAAGAAGAAAAAGAAGGTGAAGACAGAGGGGTGAGGTGTTGAGCATTGAGGTGCACAAGGAGTATGTGTAGGCCAAAGATAAGCCTTCACCTTGGCACACATCACAGTCTTTCATCACCTTCTCCTGCCACCCTCCCTCTCTATTTCAACTCTGGAATATTAGTAGCGGGGGAGGTTCAAAGCATCATCACAAAGAGGGGTAAAAAGAAACAGGAAGAGGGAGAAAGCCATCTCATTTCCCTTGGTTTCTCTTGCTCTCTTTCCTTCTCCCTCATTTCCTTTACAATCCCCACCTCCTTCAGCCGATTCCTCCTCTTCTCACCTCTCTTGAACCATCGGAGGCATCCCTTTGCCTCGATGACCGTGGGGCTGTTTATATGTTGTTATTGACGGCAGAGCGGTGGAGATTGTAGGGAAGGCGCGAAGGAGGCTTCTTGCTGGCCGATCTTTGAGATTTCTGGATCGTTTTTTGCTTCAAAGGTGAGACCTTTTGGACCCGATCCTCCGGAATCCTATGTAAAAGTAGGATTTTTATTGAGATTTTAGTATCGATCTTGTGGCTTCTTTATGGGAAAAGGAACGGTTTTTGTGCTGGGTTTTGGGGTTCCATGGCGTGGTAATTGGTCTCGGATTCGTTCTGGTTTCCTCCTTTTTGGAGGTCTACCGATCTGCGTCTTAGCTGCTGTTGTTTGTTTGATGTTTGTGTTATTTCCCTTTTGTAGGGTGATTAGATCCTGTCTCTTCTTATGGAACCTTGAATTGTCCCAGACTAATTACGGAAATTAAAACCGTGACCATTTTGATTGCATGTTTGATAAACTGTTGCTTCAACAAGTTTCCATCTATGCTAGGATTAAAACTAAGATCTTTCATCTACTATCTCTTTCTTGTAACTGGTTTTCATCTGCTTTCATTTAGTAAATGATTTCAGGGATAAAATTTTGCTGGTTGAATTGGTCATGTGACATTGGTCCATGGATTTCTAATCATTGCTTATCAGAAGAATGAAGTTAAATGGTTCCGCTTTTTCATGCTTTTGAATAATGATGAAGCGTGAAATCAATTGATATCTGGCATGAGTATGGTCTTTGAATTCATTATCAACGGGAGCCAAGAACAATGAAACTTCCATAGAACGTATAGAAGCTTGGTTTCAATTTATGAATTGAGATTGTACCTAGATAAAGTACATTAGATAATAGCTCATGCAAGTTTTATTGGTTGTTGACGGGCCAAAACCTGAGCAGAAGTTTCAGTCTTCAAGTATTTTTACTCTTAGGAACTTGTGATTTCAATATCTATTGACCTGTTTTATAAATTCTTTGGTGAAATTCAGATTCCTCTCAGATATGCAGCACATGTAACCAAGGTGTATGGTTTACATGAATCAAATAAATGCTTATTTGCATACATATGTTGTGGTTTTGATCCATTCTGGTTCAATCGAGTCCTGTTTCCAACTCCAGTATGTCGAATTTGGAAAGCCCAAATGCTGACTCTTGAAGTATGTCTCGACAATTGCAAATTCTTGGTAGTACAAGTTACGTCAATTATATTGCTGTTGATTTATTGATTGATTATGCTAGTTATGTTCATCGAATGAAGAATTAGGAAAGGAATATGTACACATGATTACTAATAGGATAAGAACAAAGCCTTTCGTTTTACTTTTCAGTTCATTTGTAAATAACCTTGAATCTGTGCCTATTGCAAAGTAGTCATCAACAGAGACCCATTATAAGGAGAGAGTAAGCCTTTTTATTAAAGGCCTATGAAGCTGTGAATCAATTCAGTCTCTTGGCTGATTTCAACATTGCTGTGAAATCCCTAGGAAAATATTTTATTGAATGATCATGTTCCACTATGAGAAATCACAAGTTTTTTGCTTTATTCGTGCTTTTCCTCATGTAGCCTATAAATTATACATGTTATGATTATAAAATTTGTTGCATTTATTGCATATAATTTTTTATTATCTGATTATTAACTATGCAGTATTCAAACAGTAGCTGAGTTGCTGATAATGATTCTGTAGTGACTGGTGAGCTACACTTGAATACATCTTGCAAGGGTTGCAAGCAGAGGACATACAATCCCTGATGCAGGGGCAAAGGAGTAGTTTTCAGCCCTTTTGTGAGGCTTTTGAATATGATCGAGCATCTGGTTCAAGTAGCTCAGTCATGGATCAGCAAATGTTTTGGAACAACCTTCTTTTTAATTCAGTAGAGAACCATGATTTACCCAGCAATCCACTATCACCTAGTGGTACTAACATATCCCGTGGAAATGTAGTTTGTCAAGGGAGTGCCAGCCTGAATATCTGGGATCCAGTTGGGACAAGCTCTAGCATGCCCTCATTAGACCAAGGCAGTAATGATGAAATAAAACAGGAATGTGGTTGGACCTTTTCTCTAAGTAATCGAGACAGTGGGCCAAGGATATCAGACGATAGATCTGAAGGTAGCCATACTCTTTCTTTTCAGAACACGGATGCTGAACTTAACGGTAATCATGCCAACAATGGAGAACCATTTTCACAATTTCTCAACTTTCGTGAGCTCCCTCATAACTTGGACTACGGTTCAGCTCATGTTGGAATGAGTAGCCAGGTTCTTGAATCAGGGCAACATCAAGAACCGTATAATCCAGGTTTAATGCAATATCAACCTGTTTCCTTCTCTGGAAGCTCTTCAGGTACATTTGAGAGTTCTTCCAGAGCTATTGATTTCTTATCCAACAATGATAGAAACAGACAACGAGTTGCACTGGATGATCAAAGCTTTTCACACAAGAGAAAGAACATTGAACGATTTCATGGGGAGTCTTCAGCTAGCGGAAGCTCTAGTAACTTTAATGAAGGTGAGACTAATTTGTTGCCCATTGTTCCTCTTCATTTTCCTATATCTACTTCAAAAAGCATCTGTCCTATCTATGTACTTATCAGGTGTGAAACATGCGGAAGAAGAAATAAATGCTGGAATTGGCACAAGCACTAGGGTTGCAGCTTCTGAACACCAGTACTTTGGTAGTGCAGCAGTAAATGATGAAAGCTTCCAAAGGAATATTCGCACTAGAGTCAACCATGCAGATCTAACTAATGCTACCATACCTAACCTATTGCACCAAGAGAATTACATTACTCAGTATAATCTTTGGCCTGCTCAACAGCCATCTCTGACAATCCCATCAAATCAGCCATCAAATTCTAGGTTAGTCGGTAGCCATATGGGGCCACGTAGGCAGCCTCTTGTACAAACAATTCCTGGATTGTCTCCAGATCTGTACCCTTTCCCACAGAGTGGAACTTCCACTAGAGAAGCAAACAGTTCTTCAAGTTCTCCAGCAATTTCAGTTGATGGAGCATCTAGGGAGCTAAACTCAATGAGTGTTTCAAGTAATCTAGTAGAACAATTGTTTATTCCCCCACCTAACACCAGGCAATTGGTGCAAAACCAGACAAACCGGGGCTTGACCATTGGCAACACAACGTTATCAGGAAATGGAGTGCCTACATCACAAGTTGGCACCAACTCAGGTGTTTATCAATCACCAGGTGCAAACTGGGTTCCTCACCACCAACATCGGCGCTTATCAGAAACTATACTTGGGTCTTTTTTATCATCAGTTTCTGAATCTAGAGGTTGGAACATGAGCCTTCCTCCACATAATGGCCATTCTTCCACATCACAGGAGGTTGGACGTCATCAACCTGGAGCTGGTCCACGTAATCATCAGCAACTATACATGAGATTCCCAAATATGTTGCACAGGCAAAATGATGGTGCTTTGAGCAATCCCTTGTCCATGCGGACTCTAGCAGCTGCAAGAGAACGCAGAAGCAGGACGTCAGAGGTATGCAATGAAGGCTCCATCTATAAAGAAAGTGATTTGAGGATTTTGTTCAATATCTTTTTGCCTTTTCAGGAATTACTTCTTTTGGTAGCAAAACATGTGCTGTCCGGCATTTGACATTTGATAATCAAACTTTTTTAAGGTTTAGCTTGAACTTGGTACCTTCATGAGACTATTGCATGACCTAAGAACATATTATAAGAACCTTCATGGTCGATCTCTTAAAGCTTTCCAATTTGTATTTTTGTGCATTTGATGAACATTTTGACCAGTATGGACTGCATTTCATGGATATAAGGAAACAAGGACTAACTGGAAATTGTATGCCTGCAGCACTAAATGGTATGCTGGCGCTAGGGAAGGAAAGAAAACATCAAACCAATTTTTTATACCGAGGAGACAAACAGATACCTTGAGAATCCCACTTTCTTGTCTCCAGGCTCATCAGATGATGGGTGTTGTGATCTGGTTGCCATGTGGTGCTTTGAGCATCGAAGAGTTAGGACAAAAGCTTAGGACTGACTAGTTCACAAAGATATTTAAAAAATGGGATAGGCTTGTATGGGATCATGATCTAATGATATCATGCTCGGGGCTGTGTGCAGGTAACAACCAAATTGAAGTTTAGAAATGAAGCCATATCAAGCTAAAAGAACTTCCTGACATGATATTAGGAACAAGATAAGGCATATCTGGTAGGTGCTGACCATGCTGGAATGATCTGAATCAGCTGACAGGGCTGGCACTACCTAACAGCACATAAATATATTGTTTCTGACTGGAATAAGTGGGTGGAGCCTGGTAGCATCAGAGCAAATTGAGACCTGGATATGCATGGTGATTTTCTGAAATTTTGGATGAACAGACAAGACTCAGTAGTATTTCAATCATCGCTTTGAACTCTGATGAAGATTTTCATGGAGACTTGGATGAATACAGGTTCCCTCTTGGGAATAGTGGATTAGTGGTGAAGAAAATTTTGTTCCTAAAAGGGCAAGCTCAGTGTACGAAGTTCTTACCAATGCAAGGTCTTGGAATAATTATTTGACACTGTTGTTCAAATATCATGCCCCCTCTCTATGGCTATCATGAAGGTTTTATGAGTTATGCAAGTTGGAAATTCATTGTTTGTGTAAGTAGAATAATTCCTTAGTAACATACTATTTGAGTGGCTTCTTTGCGGTCTAGGCGTCTAGGTTTGAAGTCATAGAAACAACCTAAATTATTCTTTAGTAACATACCATTTGAATGCCTTCTTTGTGACCTAGGTGTCAAAGTTTCAAACGATCAAAACAACCTCTCTGCTTGTAGGGGTAAGGTTTCTTATATTGAACCTTTTTAAAACCTATATTAGCAGAAACCTCATGAACTGGGATGCCCTTTTACACATGGTATGAGCTCTTCACTATCTTAATAACGTCTTTGAAATTCTCCAGTCAAGCAGCATTCTGAAAACTTTTTCCTTCATATGTGGTTTCCAACAGTCAACACTATCTGCCAACTGTTTAAGTTTGTATTTTATGATGAGAAATCTTGAGGTTTTGGTAGCCAATTAGCTCGAGTGTTTCTTTGAACTTCCTGTTGGCAATCAAATTTCTAGTCTTTTTGTGAATGGATCTGATATTTGACATATTCTCAATCCCATATACAATCATCAGATATCTAAATTTTACAAGAAGGAAAGCATAGATAGCTAAATTTTACAAGGAAAACATAATTTTTAGTAAAGTAAAGTATCAGACAATGACATCTTTTTTTCTCTGCTTTCTCATGGCCATACTTTCGAGTGTGGGTTAGCTAATCTTTGTTGACATTTAAGTAAATGAATCTTGTCACAGTGAGTCCACAATTTTTGATATCATAATTTTATTTCCTTTTGTAGCAGCGGAAACATACATGTGCACTTGTGAATGAAGCTATGGTTCTGGAAAGCATATTTTTCTTTTAGCTATTCCTGCTATTCTAGACATTTTCTTTCCAAGAATTGACAAAATTCTCACATTTTACACAAAAATGCAAATATGTTTCCCTTGAGACCAGAAATTTCATGAAATATGTTCAGATGTCCGGTTGTCATTTGCAAAACTGGCAATTGCAGCAGGACTGAAGATTTAAGTTACCTGCTTACCTTTTCTGGAAGATTGCAGCAGGACGAGGTGTTTTGTAGGAAGTTTATTTGGTTTTCTTAATTCTACATGAGATTAGTAGCTTTAGAGTGAAATTTTTATTTCATATGAAATTGTCTATTGCTACTGACTAGTTATTGTCTAGCATATTTTTTTAGTGAGAAAATGTTTGATAGAATATTATTTTAGTTTCCATATTATTGACCGAGATGATTTTCTCCTTAACAGATTCGTAATGTTTTTGATCTCATCCGTCGGGGGGATACCTTGCTGCTTGAGGTTAGCTTTCATTACTTAGCATCGAGCTTATGTTTCTACCCCTTTTTCTCTTTCCCTTTTTAGTCGTATGGTGATAAATTCTTTCATGCATGATTGAGTTATCTTACATGGGTATCGTTAATTAGTGAGCATGACTTTATGGTCCTTATAGCTTGGCTTTTGTCTGATTGAGTGGCATGTGTCTAGGCTGTTTAAAGTCATATTGAAGCCTAAAGAATTTATTTTGATCTCCCAGGATTACCATTCAGTTATTTTCCTATCGCCATAACATGTAATGTAGTTGTATTGTACCAAAACCTCCATGTCTGGCCTTTTATTTTAAATTCTAGAAGAAAAGACATGTTCATGTTGTAACTTCATTTAATTGCATGTGTTTTCCTTTCTCATTTAATTGCATGGTTGCTATTTATCAAACAGCTAGCCCATGTCTATCATAGCTACATATCTTTTTTAGTATTTGGTAAGGTTCACTTGTTGACATGGGAAAAATATCTAAATTGCAAGTGATCTTAGGCGCGTAAAATTTGCTCATTTACTACAAATGTGCACATCAAAACTAGGCTAAACAGATATTTTCCAACCATTATCTTTCAGTTTAGGAGGGATGGGGGGATGGAGTGAGGGCTTCTCAATGTCTGATTTATTTTTCGTTTGTAGAAGTTAGTTTCTTTTTTTTACTTCTCGCAAAGTAATAATATTGCTAATGTAAGTCACTTCTCATTCTGGTTGATCTGAAGGTTCAATTTTAGCAATGCCCTTTTGAAGTGTAGTTGCCTCTTTCTATCATGTTCTGGAAGTCTCTCTGATCTCAAATTTTTGTTGTACCTGACCAAGGGATTTCTGTTTCATTTGGGTCATGATTAAAATTTAATGTGGAGATTTTGTTATTGACCTTTATCTTTGTAAAACCCTTTGTACGTGAGTACCGAAGTAAAGCATCCTTTAATAGAAAACTAGTTACTGGCGGACTTTAAAAGTGAAACTGGTTGTAGGGTGTCCTACATTCTTATACACGCAATCCAAAACACTATACTTTGCTGTAATCCTGTAAATTCCTATAGAGATGTAAAGAGTCTATGATATTGAGATTGTAAGTACCCTTGCCTGGCTGGTTCAATAAACTTGAGTCCAAGTGTCAGAATGATAGGACTGGACTTATTCTGATGATTCTTGGCCAGGATTTCTTATCATTTGAGCAGTCAGGATATGTTGGGGGCACCAATTTTCATGACAGGTATAGAGATATGCGGCTGGATGTGGATAATATGTCTTATGAGGTAATAATCTTTTGTTTGATGAAGAAACTTTGAACTATAAATAAAACAATTTTGTTCTTGCAGGAACTGTTGGTGTTGGGAGAGCGTATAGGAAATGTCAACACTGGGCTCAGCGAGGAAAAAATCCTGAACTGCCTACGACAACGGAAGTATGTATCTATTGCATCAGAACCATCGGGGGAAGTTGAACCATGCTGCATCTGTCGGGTGAGTCCACTTCAGGCCCTTAGGCTTTTCCTTAACAGTTGAACTCAGAAACAGTTTGTGTCCTGTGGCAGGAAGAATACATGGAAGGGGCAGAGTTGGGCCGACTCGATTGTGGCCATGACTTCCACACTGCTTGCATCAAGCAATGGTTGATGATAAAGAATTTATGTCCCGTCTGTAAAACAACTGCCCTGAGTACCTGAAAAGAAAGGATAGACTCTGCCGTTCCATCTCGAATTAAGAGGCAGCGACTTTATACCACAACAAAAGATAGCATTTTCCTGATTTTTTTCTTCCTCTAAAATTTTCGAGTCACATTATAGATTTTAATGCTTGAGTCTTATATTGCATGGTATATGACTCCTGCCACCTACATAGGAGGAGGTCAGGATTGTTGGAAGTTTGTGCTTTACTACTATGGTTTGCACTATTTTACCCTTCATTTATGTTTGTTTCTTCTCCTATATTTACAAATTGCTTCCAAAAAATTGACCTCAGGGCTCCAAATGGTTTAGATAGCATAAGATCTGAAATAACCTAATCCAATAACCAAGTCCATTAACTTTTGGATTATTTGTTGATCTATTGTTTTGGCACAAGATTGTTCTCTCTCTGTTTTATCATTTCATTGGGTGGATGATGTTGCCATGACCATGAATGGCACAGCTTTGTCTTACAGGTTGAACTATGCACTGTGACCCTTCAAAAACAGTTGCATTATTATTGTGGTCAACCTGGATTGCCGCTATGCTCTGCAGTTCATTTTTCTGGCATTTTCTTATGATCCATCTCTCTACCTTTTCAGTTTGCATAGGATGCTGATCTAAAATGTGCCTGAGGGAATCAATGAGCACATGAGAAGTTTCTTCCATCTCTAACCTTGTTATGCCTCAACAACTAAACACAATTCTTCCCTGGTAACTCTTTTACCTTTCACTTTGGTATATTTTATCGCGGTTCGATTTGAATCAAAATCGAATTCGTCGGTTTTAAATTGAATCGAAAGAAGCCATCAATCTTGGGTGGTTCAATTATGGTTTTGAAGTCTTTGGATCGATTATTCCTATCGAAATATATTTATTTTTCAAAGCTTGAAATTAAAATTATGAATTTTATTTTATTTTTAATTAAAAATAAAACAAATCGATGATTGGAATTGAAACTGAAATCGAAATCTTTCCAAACAGACGACGTGTGTTATTGATTGAAACTGTCTTTATATCAGATTAAAATGAATAATCATATACTTGAAAGGAAATATTGATATAAATTTTCGGGTAAAACGTGATTTCAATTATTGTGTGTATCATTTTAGGAGTCAGTGATGACCAAAAGTGCTCTTTGGAACATTTTGTCCTCTACCTAAGCTTTCACTGTGGTTGATGTGATCATGCACTCGTCCTTGTTGACTACTTTGGTCCTCCAATCCAGCTTTGAGTGTGATTGATGTGCTCGTTGGCAGTGACAGTATGTGAAGGAGGAATTGCATTTACTCTTTTTTATATTCTTTTGAATTATTCTCTATTTCTCATAATCTTGAGATAACTGAGCAATTTCGCCACAATTCATGGCTGTATCAATTCAATTCTTTAGTTATAATATTTTGAAATATATTTATAGTATTCTTTCAAATATATTTATAATAATTTTAAATATATTTATACCATGAAACAAATGAAAGAAGGAATTATCATGTGTCAATTTTAAGCCATCTGAGGCCCATAGTTTATGTTTGTTTCCAATATCAGAGAATGTACTGAAAGATTTCTCATATCCTGAAGAAATCATCTGCATGCATACAAGTTCTTCTGCAAGCCAGCAGCAGTAAAGCAGGATGTGTCTCCTCCTCCACGTACTATTTCTGGTTGCTTGTGGTTGGAGTTCATTGCATGACCAATGGTTGGGTCAAATCATCTCCTCGAGAGGGAAAAGCTGAAGAAATGCTGCTCCCATATGAACAGTGAAGATTGATTGAAGTGACATAACTCATGCCGATGACTATTTATGGAGGATAGACTTCAGTACATTTAGGCTTTTGACTGTATTCAAGTGTGACTTCAGACTCAGAGATGAGAGCGGATAAGTTTCTTGAACTCAACTATAGTAAGTTTAGGTTGTCTAGTGGTTTACAGGGGTGATTACAGCCTAAGTATATGAAGCGATCCATTATCGAAAGAGAGAGAGATTGCAGCAGCAGATGCCATTACAGAATGCGCTCTTCTTTAGATCCGTAAAGTAAAAGACGCTTCTTGCCTCTTTTGCTTCCTTCCATCTTCCTCCACCTTCTACTTAACTTCGTTCAATTGTCGACGTCTGGGTTTGTAAGACGATAGGAGATGTTCTCCTATGTAGATGGTAGTTGGCTTGGGGTCCGACGATAGGTCATCCTCCGTGATGCAGCATCGATTGCAGGAGTTGCTAAAGCAACAGTTGCTCTTGGACGAGGAGGACGCGACTAGCTCATCAGCTCGACCATGACTTGTTGAGTGGAGCGACGCAATGCAGTAGCTCAAATCGCCATCACCAACGTCATCATCACTATCTCCATCGACAACTGTGATGACAGTATCGAACCAGCTTTTTCCTTTGCTTTCACGTTGTAAGCGAGAAGTTTATATAAAATTAATAAATAATAAAATTATCTTTTTATCTTTTTTTATTTGTGTTGTTTTACGTGAGTATGATTTTTTTTTGAAATTAATGACGTGAGAAAAATTGAGATTAAATGTCTCATTTTTATAAATGTAAGGATCTTGATATTATTTTTTAAAATATAAAAAATTAAAAATTTAATTATAATTAATTACAAAGATAATACGTAATTATCCCTCGAAATTATCAGTTTAATTCTAATTCCGATTCGATCCACTGGTTTTGATCAATACAAAAAAAATATAAAAAAATTTCTATCAAGATTGACGATTCCAACTTCGATTTTAATTTCTAGGAACTAAATTGGAATCAAATCATTGATCCAATTCGATTTCGACTTCCAACCAATACAATTTCGGTATGAATTGAACCGTGTCCATCCTTAGTTGGAAGGTCGTTTTCTTGAAATCTATGGATGACTAAGCGACATGGTTTCACATATATCATCAGCAAAGGAACCCAATAATGTGATGCCGTCTACGGACGGAGGAAGTGACCAGCGACACATCCGACACACCTACATTATGCAGGAACCGAGTTCCCATCGAATGGCAAATCCAACCCCACCGGTTCTGAAAGATGTTGACCCTCCTCGTCTATCTCGACACAACAAGATAAAAGCACATTGTTGATGAACTAACGTGCCGTGTCCGAGGAGTCAGCACGGAGAAATATCTGAGCTAGCTGGGTTGAGCCGTCGACTTCATCTTTCGAGAAGGCGTCCCTCGGCAAGGGGGTTGAAGTTGGTCGGATCACGAGGTCGATAAAATGACGCTGTCTCTAGCTGGGGTGTCTCTCGATCGTAGTTGCAGAGCGATCGAGCTCCTGCACAAAAGGCCATCGTCGGGGGGTTCTCAACTTTGGCCCCTCGGAGGTTAAGTTAGTAGTTTTTTTTCTCTCATTTTTTTTTCTCTCTCTCCCTAGTCAGATGCCAGTTAGGGGTGTTTATACTATAACTCGAAGATCGGTCGTACACGGATTTGGCGCGGCGGTCGATCCCCGAGTAACAGGATAGTACCTTCATGCAGTCGTCGCCCCAAGTGCACGAAACGACGCCCTACAGCGCTGCCCCAAGCTTTTGGGATAGGACTTGCCGAGGGGAGCCTCTGGTATGGGTTTCGGGTCGGTGTGGGGAAGTACCCCTCGTGCTAACTTAGTAGGGGTGTGACGTGGCGCGGGTTATGATGTGGCTGGGGTCCAAAATATGTCTTATCATAACTTCTCCCCCCATTGAGGCATACCACGGGGTCCTTACTAGAGGGCGAGAGGCGCGACTGGTTTGTAGGAGTGCTGCGAGTCATTGGTCGGAGGATCGAGCCGATTCCTCTTGTGAAGGGTAGTCGGGTTGATTCATCGTGAGGCCGATCGGGGGACCGAACTACGCGACTTGGGCAGAGACTGAACCTGCTGGCCAAGCAACTAGACTCGGGCTCAGGTTAGGACTGGTGAGTCGTTGGTCGGAGGACCGAGCCGCGCGACTCGGGCAGAGACTAAACCTGCTGGCCGAGCAATCGGACTCGGGCTCAGGTTTGGACTGGCGAGTCACTGGTCGGGGGACCGAGCTATGCGACTCGGGCAGAGACTAAACCTACTGGCCAAGCAATTGGACTCGGGCTCAGGTTTGGACTGATTTGAGCGATGATCGTCGGGAGGCACGTCGGGATGCGTGCGTGGTATCGCGCGCGGGTGTCAGAGTGCTCGTGCCACAACGAATGGGGAAGCGTGGGTTCTGGCAAGAAAATTCCTATTATGAGTGGGCTTTTTGGTGGGAAATTTCCGTCATGAGTAGGCTTATGGTGGGAACTTCAAGACGGGAGGATCTAGAGAGATTCAGGGAGTTATTATTAGGAAAAGAGTTGGCAGTAAGAGGGGGGGGGGTGAATTAGTGCAGCGATAAAAATTATGTCGGTTCAAAACTTCGTTGCGATTAAATCCGTTTCCAATGAAAAATCGTTTCATTAAGGTATTAACTTTGGAAGCATACGAAAAATCGTAATAGATGTAAAGCAAATAAAGTGGTTTGCAGCAAAGTAAATTGCACAAGAGAAACATAAACTAGATTTTTATAGTGGTTTGGTTGTCGTGACTTACATCCACTTCACTGATTCCTCTTCCGTCAAGGTCACCGGCATCCACTATCAGTCTTCTTTCAATGGGCAAAGACTAACTACTCTTTTATACCCCTCTTCTCCCTTTCACAGGTTTAGGAGACAACATTTTATAACTCTATTTTATAAGGTATCCGTCTCACACCTCCCTTAGAACTCTCTCTGAGCTTTGGGAGGAGGGAACTCAATTTTCTAAGGTTTACAACTTTAGAGTCACAGGGTTTTGCTAAATATTGCTTATCTATGTAGGAATAGCTGGGGTATTTATAGGCCTCAAATAAATTCAAATTTGGAGCCTAAAATTTAAACCCCCAAAATTTTAGGGTACGGGCGATACCACCGCCTACAGCCTGACATTGGGCGGTACCACTGCCTAAACTATCTTGAAGATTGAGTAGTACCACCGCCTAACACAGTCTCAAAGACTGTACCACGACGGTTTCACTTGTTTGGTCACTGTTTGAGCCTTTCTCTTAGCCCAACACAGTCCAAACTTGGCCCAATTATCCCCTAATTGGGTTAACCCAATCCTAATTCCTATTATATGTTAACTATGAATTTTAAGACATTTGTTAAGCTAAACAAAGTTCGTAAGTCTAGGTTTCTTTCGGCGATCTTCTGACGAACTTTTGACGATCTCTCGGCAATGTTCCAGCGGAATCTTGGCAAGCTCCTGGACTTCATGATGATCTTCTTGGCTAGTTCCGACAAGCTTCTTTGGCAAGCTCTAGGACTTCTCGGTCAATTCCGACAGAACTTCCGATGAACGTCCGGACTTCCGACGAACTCTCAAACTCGCAACAAAATCGCGTTCTTGACTTCGGGACTTCATTTTGCTTTGTGCTTTGCTATCGTAGTTAATCCTACATATGAAAAAACATACTTCGATCTAGTTAATTATTACTAAGCATGAATTATATTGTCCGGCATGTCATTTGTCCATCGACGCTCCGTCCGATTCTTCGATACATTGTCCTCTCTTGCGGCCTATTTCCTAATCGGCCAGTTGACCTCCGCAACTCCGATATCCTTGGCATAATTTTTTCTCTTCTTAGCCCGATGCCCGAATCCATAGCCCGAAGCCTTCTGTCGATATGTTATCTGATCCTTCGGCTAGACGTCCAATCTTTTAACATGTTCCACCGGCCCAACATGATTCTTCCTACTTTAATTGTCTCATCCTGATCGAAGCATCTTGCATCACTCAAAACGCAGATCAATTCATAAATACTTATCAATTGGTTTCATCATCAAAATTGAAGATTCAATAGTTATGGCGGGTTGACATGCTGCGACCATCTCTTCCCTCGGGGAGCCCAAACGTCGCCTCAAGGTGGATTCGTGCCTCTATATAAGTTCCTCCTGGAGCAGTTGCCGCAACATTGCCCATTCTCCTGTTCCATGCCTCGGCTTCTTTCTCCTAACCTTGAGGTCGGGATGTCTCTGTCTCCCTCTTCCTCCTGTTTATCTTCTTCCTCCTCTTCTTCCTCTTTGAGTCGGTCGACTATTGGGATGCATGAGTCGTCCTCTGGAGGCCCAAGGGTAGAGGTTATTGATTCATCCTCGAGCAGCATACCCCTGTGAGTCATGAAGGCCTCCGCGACCCTTTGAAAGAATGCAGTAGTGGCATGACGCTGACTTGGTGGTGACTGAGGAGCTTTTGGGTCCGATTTGGGATCGCTACTGCATCCCAAGGAGTTATGGGCTCTATGCCCCACTGCTCGATTAGCAGTCGTATGATCCTTTTCCTGATGGGTTTGGGTTGACCATGGATGCCCTCGAGGTGGGATTACAATTTCCGTTGGATCTTGTGATCGAGGCGTGTCTCCGTAGGTGTGGAATTTCACCATCCCAGACAGTGTCGAACTCTTGGTGCCATATGATAGCCTTCCTCGGGGAGCGGGAATCGAGCCAACCCGGACACTCTTCCTGGCCTACTTCCGTTTGAGTAGGGGCCGAGGAGGGTATTACCTGGCTGCCCTTGGTGGGTTCAAAATCAACGATGGTCCTTCCAACAACAAGGGTTAAAAAAGTTACTATTTTTTTTGAGTTGTAGTCGGGGGTGGGGCTTTGACGTTAGATGGTCCTCCCGAACCATCAACAATGTTCCCCCCCTTTCTTTCCAACGTGGAGACCGAGAGTGTGGATCACCTAAGGAAGATTTTGTCTTCCTCTCGAGCAATTAGGGGAATGACCGAGGAATGGCTAGTCGAGGTAGGATTAAGCCTGGCTCCTAGGGGTACAGTCCTGGCTTGACCAACTTTATGCCCTGGGGCATTTACCTCGCCTCTGGACCGACTGACCAACTATCTTTTTGTTCGCAGAGATGGTGAACCTCCATTCGCTGAAGGGGATGCCTAGTGCCCAAGCCCCCGCGTAGTGGCCTCAAGAGGTGGAAGGTCCTGGCCTCGGGGACACTTCGAAGAGGGGGACACCGAGGAAGGTATTGGGGTCGGTGGAGACAAGTTGACCGAAGAAGAAGGCGAAGGTTGGGGCTCAGAAGATATTCGAGGGTGTGTCAGCTCATGAGAGAGCAAGGGCTGCTCCCCTAGGCGAGGGCTCGACGGACGTGAGAGGGAAGGGAAGAGTCGGGTCCTCCGGCGATGACCCCTCGGGGAGGTCATTAACCCGCCCAAAGTCGATGCACGACTTGCGCCACATTCGGCCTAAATCCGAAGGCGAGCAGTTCGAGGCTCTGAGCATGGCCGACCTTCCAATGGGGGAACTAGGGGCTCCTTACGCTTCACGTGGGTGACCCTCAAGACTGATAGTCGGATCTGGTCCGACTGGTTGGCTACTCAAGAATTTTCTCGGGGGGCACTTCACTCGGTGCTGGCGAAGCAGCTCTACTACTCCCCCTCGGGCAACCAAATCTCTCATCTAGGTGAGTAGAGGTATTACCCTTCCCCCCGTTTTCCTTTTCGTTTATGCATTCCGACGTCGATCCTTATACAGGGTCAGCATTACACCATGGCGCTGATCGACCAAGTTTATGACACTGGCGGGGTGATTGAACATCTGGGGGAAGCCAACTCCAGCCTCCACCGCGAGGTTGAGGATATGAAGAATGGGGCCGACCCGGAGGCTGTGGCTGCGACCGAACAGCGCGCCTCGGACTTGGAATAAGAAGTGAACCACTTGAGGGCCGAGCTAAAGGAGAGTCGAGCCTGCATTCAGACGCTCGATGACGAGCTACTGACCCTCTCCCGGGATGTCGAATCTACTAGGACTGCTTCCTGGTCTGCCGAGGAGGCTCTGAAGGAGGAGCACCTCGGGCTACCCAGGAGAATTGAATAAGCCATTGCCGAGTACAAGAAATCTCCCAGGTTCGAGCTTGGACTACAGAGGTCAGGGTGAGTGACATACGAGTTCGAGTATCGGGTTGCCTTCGCCCGCTTCCGTGCGAAATACCCGGACCTGGAGCTGGAGTCGAACCCGTTCATCGACCTGCCAGAGAATCAAGGTTTCGATATGCCGGCAGACATCCCCTTCAACGACAGCCTTGAAACCCTCCCGAACTAAGGGGTGTAATTTTTCTTTTATCTTGGTCGGGTCAGATTTTGGGGTTGTATTGCCCTGATCGCAATGTGTTCACTCTTTTTTATTAATGAAAATTGGCTTTTCGGAATCTTGACTCTTTACTTTCATGGGTAAAACCTTTTCAAGTTTGATGCATTCCAAGTCCTTTGGAGGGGACTCCCCTCCATGGTCTCGAGGCGATAAGTTCCTTCTCGGACCACGTCATAGACTCGGTAGGGGCCTCCCCAGTTCGGCGCGAGCTTTCCTCTTGCTCGGGTTGGGGCCCTCCTTCTAGCGCCAAAAATATTGATGAATTAATGCGCCGTGTTCGAGGAGTCAGCATGGCTTGGTCCACGTGTTGGTGTCTGGAGCTCCTGCTTGTCGCGAAGAATATATGAGCTAGCCGGGTCGAGGGTCAAGCCGTCAGCTTGGTCTTCCGAGAAGGCATCCCTCAGCGAGGGGTTGAAGTCGGTCGGATCGCGAGGTCGATAAAATGATGTCATCTCCAGCTGGGGTGTCTCTCGATTGCAATCGCGGGGTGACCAAGCTCCTGCACAAAAGGCCCTCATCAGGGGGTTCTCGACTTTGGCCCCTCGGAGGTTAAGTTAGTGGTTGTTTTTCTCTCCCTTTTTCTCTCTTACTGGCCAGATGTCGGTCAGGGATTTTTATACTACAACTTGAAGATTGGTCATACACAAATTTGGTGCAGTGGCCGATCCCCGAGTAGTAGGATAGTACCTTCGTGCAGTCGTCGCCTGGAGTGCACGGAACGGCACCCTGCGGTGCCGCCCCGAGCTTTCCGGGATGGGACTTGCCGAGGGGCACCTTTGGTACGGGTTCCGGGTCGCTCATTTCGGTCTTTCGAAGGATGAGGTCTCTGGCCTTGATCGGTCATGGGCGGACCCTGTGATTGTAAAGTCGGGCTGTGGCTTTTTTGTATGCCAGGGTGCGTAGGTGCGCCTCAGCCCTTCTCTCTTCGAGAAGGTCTAGGTTAGCCCTGAGGCCCTCCTCGGAGTTGTCTTGCTCGAAGGTGATGGTGCACAAGGTCGGGAATACCATCTCGGGTGGAAGGACTGCTTTGGTTCTGAATGCTAGGCTGAATAGGGATTCCCCTGAGGCAGACTTGGGGGTCGTTCACAGTGCCCATAGGATGCTAGGGAGTTTGTCCACCTAGGCCCCAAGCACACCCGTGACCCTCTTCTTGAGGCCTTCCATGATTGCCTGATTCATTACTTTGGCCCGGCCATTGGTTTGGGGGTGTACGACCTAGTTGAACTTTAATTGTATTCCGTATGACTGACAGTAGGCCTTGAATTTGGCGCTGTTAAATTGGGTTCCATTGTCGGTGATGATAGCCTTCGGGATTTTGAACCGGGTGATGATGTTTCTCCATGTGAAGCCCTGAAGTTGTCTCTCCGTGATGGACGCTAAAGGTTCGGCTTTGACCCACTTCGTGAAGTAGTCATCCCCGACTATGAGGAAGCGTCACTGTCTTGAAGCTGGAGGGAAGGGCCCGAGGAGGTCAAGACCTCATTGGGCGAAGGGCCAGGCCGCATCTATCGGGGTGAGTGGGACTACTGGTTGGTGTTGTAACCGGGTATGCTTTTGGCATTGTTGGCACCGCTACACGTATGATAGAGCGTCTTGGCACACGGTCGACCAATAGTATCCCTGTCTGAGGATCTTGAAGGCCAATGTCTGACCCCCGATGTACTCCCCGCAAATTCCCTCATGGAGTTCAGCGAGTGTCGCCTCGGCCTCATGTGGCACGAGGCAACGTAGAAGGGGTTGAGAGAAGGCTCTTCGGTACAACTTTCCACCGATATCACAGTACTAGGCTTGGGTTCGTCTTAATCGTCGTGCAGCCGTCGGGTCATCGAGTTGCATCCCATCCCTCTTGAAGTGGAGGATTTCCTCCATCCAATTCGGCGAGACCTTGGTCCCGACGACATCGTGGGTCGATATTGTCGGGGCTATGATGGATTCAGTTGTTGGAGCTCCTCCCAGGTCATGAGCAGAGGCCAGTTTGGCCAGGGCATCGGCTTGCGTATTCTGCGCATGAGGTATCCTTGTGATCGAGAGGCAGTCGAAACGATGAGCGAGCCATCTCACTTCTACCAGGTACAACGCCATGGTTGGGTCTCGGGCTTCATAACTCCTGTTGGCGTGTCCCGCCACCAGTTGGGAGTCGCTGAAGGCCTCGAGGTCGCCCACATGCATCTCCAAGGCTAGGCGCAGTCCGTGAAGTAGCGCCTCGTACTCGGCTTCGTTGTTGGTTTCTCTGGTCGGGCTCTTGAGTATGAGTCCGACTCCTGCTCCTTCGGTGGTTGCCGACCCATCCACATACAGGGTCCATGCAGTCCCGCTATGTCCCTGTCCAATAGCACGATCTTCGGGGGTTAGTTCGGAGATGAAGTCGACCAATACTTGGCTTTAATGGTCGTTCTGGGGGCATATTGAATGTCAAACTCATCGAGCTCGACTGACCACCACAACATCCGACCCGTTGCATCAAACTTCGAGAGGATTTGCCGCAGGGGTTGGTCGATTATCACCTTGATCTGGTGGGCTTGAAAGTATGGTTGCAGCGTTCGGGCCGTCTTTATCAGCGCGAGGATCAATTTCTCGATCGGGGGATATCGTACTTTGGGTCCGACGAGAACGTGGTTGATATAATAGATGGGTTGCTGTGTCGATGGTGCCTCTCAGGTTAACACCGAGCTGACCGCTTGTGCTGAGGCTACAAGGTAAAGACCGAGAACCTCTCCCGGCTCGAGTGAGGTGAGTCGGGGCAATCGAGTGAGGCACGCCTTCAACTTTTTGAAGGCTTCCTTGCATTCCGAGGTCCATGCGAAGCTATCGGCCTATCGAAGAGCTCGGAAGAAGGGGAGGCACTTGTCGCCTGAACGCGACATGAACCTACTGAGCGTTGCTAGTTTTCTAGCGAGGCGCTGCACTTCCTTGATCGAGCGGGGAGGCTGCATCTCTATTATGACCCGAACTTTTTTCGGGTTGGTGTCTATTCCTCTCTGGTGGATGACGAACCCGAGGAACTTGCTAGTCATAAGTGCCCAGCAAGCCAATCACGTGAGTGATGACATATGTGACTTGACATGTTGTCGTTTTACTTATTATATTTTGGCATTTATCACTTTATATTGACCATTGCATATATGCATGTATATATTGTGATGTTCTTGGATCTATGCAATGGGAGTCGGATCGTGATGAGATCACGATAATGAGATCGATTCGCTTTTAAACATAGATCCTAAATAATCCCAGTCATAGGTTACTCGAGAGGGACATCGAGATAATCGGACAGACTGGTGTGCTATATACTCATCCATATAATGGATGTAGCTGGTCTCATAGTCGCTCATGTGGGGACACTAGGGATACAATACAAGTGCTCATTAGAGAATGAGTTCACTGATTGATCCGCTTACGGAATATTGGATGGTTGATGATGCCTTATTTTTATACATCGATTTCGTAGTTCTAGTGGTGTATCCGGTCCTTAGACTTGAGACACCAAGGATGTCCTGTATAAGTGCTCCACTCTTTGATACCAGACTTATAGATTTGGATGTCTCAAATCTATTACAATCGGTCATCGGGAGTGACAGTCAATCTTATGAGGGCTATTGAGTGTCAATAGAGGATTATCCACTCTCGGTGTCATGAGAGGAATATCCCATGTATTCCTGCTCAGACAAATCCTTGGTCAGGGTCATTCGGATTGAGAGAGAATGAGTTCTCGGGGAGAATCCAATTAGAGTAAGACTCGAGTAGAAATCGTATGGGTTTGACAACACCATGCTCGGTATACAGTTTTTAGGATATTAGATGGATAAGGGACTATATGTATATGGTAACTGAGGACAGACAGGTCCAATGGATTGGATTCCCCTGTATTGTCTGGGGACTACGGCGTAGTGGCCTAGTACGTCCGTAGTCGATGAGTCGAGGGAATTATTATAGAGATAATAATTCACTGAGCCAGAAGGAGTTCTGAAAGGTATGACTCACGGCCAGCTCGATATTAGGCCTAGAGGGTTACACACATATGGTAGGTATTGCGATGAGTAGAGGTTCGGATATGAGATATCCACCAAAGTCCCTATCTTATTGGATATCCAATAAACCTCTGAATTATTGGATCCCATGGACGAGATCCAATAAAAGCCCATGAAAGATTATTGGATAGAGATCAACTAATCTAAGAGGCTTGGGTAGTTGGATGAAGATCCAATACCCAATATGGGAGGATCCATTAGGGTTAAGTTGACAGGGGACCTCTATAAATATGAGGGATTCAGTGGTTCATAGGCTAGATCCTTTGCTTGCCTCTCCTATTCTCCTCCCCCTCTCCACCTCAAAGCATGCCTGGAGTTTTGAGAGCGTTGTCACTGCCTTACTATGTGGATCGACGTTAGAGAGGAGGGCACTTGACCTCCTTCACCCTCTCCTAGATACTTGCAATGATTCAGGGATATACGATCTCCCTAGGTAACACAATCTGTTCTATATACAGTTTTAAGTTTTGTGAATTTTTGCGCACCAATCTTCGCACGACGACAAACACATATTTAGGAATTTAGAGATTTTATTTTTCTATTCTTTTGCTGCGCATGTGATGTCGCCCCCAAGATTTCCCAACAGAACTTCCCCAAACTGGCCCCGAAGACACACTTCGAAGGGTTCAGGTACATGTTGAATCGCTTGAGGGTCCGGAATGTCTTCGCCAAGTTGGCCAAATGTGTGCTTGCCGACTTGCTTTTCACGATCATGTCGTCTACGTACACCTCCATGTTTCTCCCGAGTTGTTGCTTGAATAGCTCGTTGACCATTCATTAGTATGTCGTCCCGATGTTTTTTAGGCCAAAAGGCATTACCTTGTAACAGTACACTCCTTTGTCGGTAATGAAGGCGGTGTGCTCTTGGTCTTGCAGTGCCATCCGGATCTGGTTATAGCTTGAGAATGCGTCCATGATATGAAAAGTTCGTAACCTGTCGTGGCATCTACTAGTTGGTCTATCCTCGGGAGTGGGTAGCAATCTTTAGGGCATGATTGGTTGAGATCAATGTAATCAACACACATCCTCCAGCTTTCATTGTGTTTCTTGACAAGGACTACATTTGACAACCATTGGGGGTATTTCACCTCGGTTATGAATCTAGCCTTTCTAAGGCGACAGTTTACTTTATCGCTGATTGCTTTTTGTCGGTCGGGGGTGAACCTCCTCGGCTTCTGCTTCACAGGTCGAGCCTCGGGGTGGATGTTGAGGTGATGCTGAGTCACTCCCGGGTCGATTCTAGGCATTTCTTTCAGGGACCATGTGAATACATTAGCATTTCGCTTCAGGAAGTCGATAAGTTGGAGTTGGTTCGCTTCAAGGAGCATTGTTCTGACTTTCACGGTCATGTCAGGTCGATCCCTCTTTATAGGCACCTCAATGATTGGTTCAGGTGGCTCCAGGTGTATTGGCATCCTGGCTTCCTCGCACGGATCCGGGGCTTGCTGGGGCGGCGACTTCTCCGGAAGAGTGACCGTGGCAAGATAGCAATGCCTTGATTCTTTAGGATCGCTTTGGGATACCCCGACCCCTACTGACGTTGGGAACTTGATGGCCCAGTGATAGGTAGAGACCATCGCTTTCAATTTGTTGAGTGTCGGGCGGCCAAGGATGACGTTATAGGCCGAAGGAAGGTCGACTACCATGAAGGTAGTCATCGTTGTCTTGGCTCTCGGTTCCTCCCCGATGGTAATGGGGAGGGTGGTGGTCCCGAGCAGGGAGATGGAATCCCCTGTGAATCCGGTGAGTGCTGATGCCATGGGGGTGAGGTCCTCGTTGGTCAGACCGAGCTTCCTGAAGGCAACGAAGCACAGCACGTCGGCAAAGCTACCAGTGTCGACCATCACCCTTTTTACCTGAGCGTTGGCGATTCAGATAGAGATTACCAAAGCGTCGTCGTGGTGGGAGAGTTTGACTTCTTCGGCCCTGAAGGTGATTTCGGGCTCGAACTCAGATCTGGGATGCTTCTCGACCATGCTGCAGGTGTAGGCCTTCCTTATAGTTGTGTTGCTGCCACCAACAGCCGGTCCATCGGTGATGAGGTCGATTTGTCTCTTGACGGGACCCCTAGGGTGCGATGATGCTTCTCTCGGTTCCTTGAGGAAGCGCCCGAAGTGGCCTCTCCGGATGAACTCCTCAATTTGGTTCCGGAGGTCGTGGTAGTCTTTTGTATCATGGACGTAGTCTCAGTGAAACTTGCAATATTTGGACCGATCTTTATGAGTGGCTTTTAAAGGGTTGGGCTATTATAAGAGCCCCTTCTCCCTGATCTAGAAGAAGATCTCAGTGCGCGAAGTGTTCAAAGGTAGAGGCGGGGTCCTCGGGAGCAGCTGCGCGGGTTGGTCGGCCTCCTGCAGGGTTGCACCATTGGTGGCCTCGAAGTCGCTCCTCAGGCCTGCTCCATCCTCGACCTCTTGCCATCCTCGCACCTACCTACCATTAGGGCTTCGGCGGCAATGTATTGGTTGGCGCATTGGAGCATATCGGGGATGGTTGCGAGCGGCTTCTCGATTAACGACCAGAAGAACCTCGAAGGTCTTAGGCCCATCAGGAACGCTTGCATGATCAGAGAAGGGTGAGCATCCGGGAATCCCTGAATTTCGGTGGCAAAACACGCCATGAATTGAGAGAGTGATTCGTCCTCATGTTGGGATAACGCGAGTAGCGTGGCTATGGAGGGCTTGGGCTGCACACTTGCCAGGAAGTTTTGCTCGAATTCCCTTACGAGTTAATCAAAAGAAGAAATTGAGAACGGCAGCAGTCAGCTGAACCACGCCCGTGCTAGTCCTCAGAAGGTAGTTGGCAACGCCTGACACATTAGGGCGTCAGAGGTGGCGTAAAGGGCTATTCGTGCTTTGTGGGGATGGAGCAACCATCATATGTTTCTAGTGCCGGGAGTCTGAAGTTGAGCAGCACAGGCTTGTCCTGGATCTCCTGAGCAAACGGGGATCCACCCGAGTTGCTTTCGCTCGTCTCGTCGCGCGACTTCTAGAATTCACGCTGGAACTCGTTTAGGCGACGGTTGACCGCGAATAACTAGACCCTGAATGGGTCGTCTGCCAAGTTCGATGATAAGGTGTCGAGCTCGAGGGTGATGGAGCGACTCGGCGAGGCGCAGGTGCGCTTCATTCAGGCAGGTTTCTTGGGATGG
The DNA here is from genome assembly GCF_036884655.1 of Musa acuminata AAA Group. Taxonomy (NCBI): domain Eukaryota; kingdom Viridiplantae; phylum Streptophyta; class Magnoliopsida; order Zingiberales; family Musaceae; genus Musa; species Musa acuminata. The sequence continues at coordinate 43,120,525 of NC_088335.1, forward strand.
CCATCGGCTCTTGGGCTTCTCCCATCCCGACTTGTTCCCTAGTTGGTCGTTGCTGTGTCGGGTCGGTCGGGGGACTTGCTAACTGTACTATATGCGGGATGAGTAGGATGACTGTTTGCATCATTCCCGCCAAGGTCTGCACTTACTTGGCCAGGGCATGGAATGCTTCTGGCGAAACGACCGAGGATCCTACAGCATATCCGGGGGGGAGAGTCCCGGATCGTTGAACAGACGCCAGTAATAATCCGGCATCATAGCCGGGATGCCCCCATCCCAAGGGATGAGGAGGGGCTGATCACCGTGTCCGAAGGGGGATGTTCAACCGGTAGTTCTCCCTTGAGGTGAGCTCTTGGCGGGTGCTCCCGAGACATCGGCCCTCCTTCTAGCACCAAAAATATTGATGAACTAATGCGCTATGTCCGAGGAGTCAGCACAGCTTGGTCCATGCATCGATATTTGGAGCTCTCGCTTGTCATGAGGAATATCTGAGCTGGCTGGGTCGAGGGTCGAGCCATTGGCTTCGTCTTCCGAGAAGGTGTCCCCCGGCGGGGGGTTCCCGACTTTGGCCCATCGGAGGTTAAGTTAGTTATTGTTTTTCTCTCCTTTTTTCTCTCTCTCCCGGGCCAGATGCCGATCAAGAGTTTTTATACTACAACTCGAAGATCGATCGTATGTGGATTTGACACGGTGGCCGATCCCTGAGTAGCGGGATAGTACCTTCGTGCAGTCATCGCTCGGAGTGCACGGAACGGTGCCCTGCGGCGTCACCCCTAGCTTTTCGGGATGGGACTTGCCGAGGGGCGCCTCTGGTACGGGTTTCGAGTCGATGCGAGAAAGTACCTGATGGGGATATAAACAGGAATAACCTTTGTATAGGAACAAATACTAGAAGACCAAAATACGCAGTGGAATAAAATGGAAACACAATCAAACAGAACACCAAGATATACGTGGAAAACCCCTTCAATGTGAAGGGTAAAAACCACGGGGCAAACTAGAGATAATCCACTATGAGAATAATGAATGTACAAATCTCAATCTCTTGCCCAAAACCCTAGCAACAACCACAAGAGAATAACTGGGATACAAGGATCACGTCACTGCCCACAATATCTAAAACCTCCCAAGTAATCACAGCAAGAGCCTACTATAGATTTGATCTAACCTGAGATGAGAACACTGCTAGATGATTGAGAATAGTCTCTCTGCGTTGTCCTTGTCTTCTTCCCTTTCTTTCTCTTCCTTTTCTGCCTTGTTCTCCTTCTTCTCTTTGGAATCTCGTAGCTCCTAAGATCTGCCTCGTTGCTGCCTTTTTATAGCTTTAATCTGCCTCTAAAACGCAGCCACCACACCCCCCTAATCTTAATTAGGGTTAGGTTAAGAGGGGGTGTGGGCTGTGGGCTGATAAAGCCCACATGGGCTGAATATGGGCCATCAGCCCAACAACCTCCCCCTTCAGCCCATAAGGGAGGCTGTCCCATGACTCCTCAATGTGAAGCCATACCGACCAACTGTCGGCATATCTCCTGTCTTTCTTTTGGTAAGGTATTCATCAACATGTCTGCTCCGTTGTCATCTGTATGAATTTTTTGAAGCTGCAACTGTTTCTCTTCAAATACATTTCGAATCCAGTGGTATCTGACATCTATATGCTTTGACTTGGAATGAAACATTGGGTTCTTACACAAATGGATGGCACTCTGGCTGTCACAATGCACCACATAATTTTCCTGTTTCAGCCCCAATTCTTGTAAGAATTCTTTCATCCATAACATTTCTTTGCATACCTCTGTAGCAGCAATATATTCTGCTTCTGTGGTGGAGAGAGCAATACACCTTTGTAACCTGGATTGCCATGACACAGCTCCCCTTGCAAAAGTAAGTACATAACCTGAAGTAGACTTCCTCGTATCTATATCTCTTGTCATATCTGCATCTGTGTAACTTGTTAACACAGGTGGTCCACCTCCAAAGCTTAAACAAACCTTAGAGCTCCCTCTGAGATATCCAAAAATCCACTTCACTGCTGCCCAGTGCTCTTTGCTTGGATTTGCAAGAAATCTGCTAGTAACACCCACTGCATATGCGATGTCCGGCCTCGTACATACCATTGCATACATTAAACTTCCAACTGCTGAAGCATAAGGAACCTTTTGCATTTTCTCCTTCTCCTCATCACTTGACGGACTCTATTCTGAGCACAACTTGAAGTGACCTGCAAGAGGAGAACCAACTGGCTTAGCATTGCTCATACTGAATCTTTCCAATACCTTCTCGATGTATTTCTCCTGTGACAACCAAATCTTCTTGTTTTTCCTGTCACGAGAAATCTGCATGCCTAGTATTTGCTTTGCTGGCCCCATGTCCTTCATTGCAAAAGACTCACTCAGTTCCTTCTTCAACCTATCAATTTTAGACATATCTTTCCCAAGAATAAGCATGTCATCAACATAAAGTAAGAGAATAATAAAATCCTCACCAAACCATTTGATGTACACACAATGATCTGAAGCCATTCTTTTGTATCCATTTTCTGTCATAAATGAATCAAACTTTCTGTACCACTGTCTCGGAGCTTGCTTTAGCCCATACAAGCTCTTCTTCAACTTGCAGACAAAATTATCTTTACCTTTGACTTTGAAGCCTTCTGGTTGCTCCATATAAATTTCCTCCTCCAAATCACCATGAAGGAAAGCTGTCTTCACATCTAACTGCTCAACCTCCAAGTCCTGGCTAGCAGCAATACCAAGAGCAACACGAATAGAAGACATTTTAACAACAGGAGAAAATATCTCTTCAAAGTCAATACCTTTCTTTTGACCAAAGCCTTTCACAACCAATCTAGCTTTGTACTTTGGTTGAGAACAATATTCTTGAGTCTTCAACCTAAAAACCCACTTGTTCTTCAAGGCCTTCATTCCATTTGGTAGCAGCACCAAATCATAAGTGTGGTTCTTCTGAAGAGCATCCATCTCTTCCTGCATAGCAACTAACCACTTCTCTTTCTGCTCACTCTCAATTGTTTCCTGGTAACTCTCTGGTTCACCTGCATTAGTAAGCATCACATACTCATCTGTAGAGTATCTTCTGGAAGGTTGACGTTGTCTAGAAGATCTTCTCAATTGAGGTTCTGCGGGAACTTGCTCTCCTACTTCTTCTTGCTCAACATGTCTTGCAGGTAAATCAACATCAGGCTCTACACTATTTTCCTGCACATCTCCCCCATCACCTTGATATACTGGAGGAATAACTAGGTCACAATCTGCTAATCCTTCTACAGAAGTCTTGGTTGGTGTCTTCTTCTTCAAATCCTCAAAGGTTTGATCCTCAAAGAAGACCACTTCTCTGCTCCTGAACACCTTCTGCTTTTCTGGATCCCAAAGCCTGTAACCAAACTGATCATGTGAGTAACCAAGAAAAATACATTCTTTAGACTTACCATCCAGCTTGGACCTCTCATTATCTGGAACATGTGCAAATGCACGACAACCAAATACTCTCAAATGCCTGTAGGAAACATCTTTCTCTGACCATACATGCTCTGCAACATCATCATCTAGGGTTGTACATGGTGATAAGTTGATCACATCAACTGCAGTCCTCAAAGCCTCATCCCAAAACCTTTTGGGTAGCTTGGCCTGTGAAAGCATACATCTGATCTTTTCCATGATGGTGCGGTTCATCCTCTCTGCAATTGCATTATGCTGAGGTGTACCAGGAACTGTCATCTTATGTTGGATCCCATGTGACCTGCAATAGTCATTAAACAATCCCGTATACTCACCACCATTATATGATCTTATGTATTTCAATTTCCTTTCTGTCTCCCTTTCAACCCTGGCATGAAACTCTTTGAAGACATTAATAACCTGATCTTTGGTCTTCAAAGCATAAGTCCAAACTTTCCTGAAAAAATCATCTATAAAAGTGACAAAATAAAGTGCACCACTTATACCAAGAACATCAACAGATCCACCAAGAGTTTTTGTCCTCAAAGGACCACATACATCTGTATAAACACGGTCTAAGGCATGCATTTTTCTAGACAAAGCAGCACTAGCAAATGAAACTCTATGTTGTTTACCAGCCAAACAATCAATACAAGGGTTCAGATGTATACCTCTGAGATCTGGTAATACCTCTCTCTTGGAAAGAGCTTGCAGCCCCTTCTCGCTCATGTGTCCCAATCGCCTATGCCACAACTCCATACTGAAGTCTTTCTCTGTAGCATTTAACTGCTCACCATAAGCTTTAACCTGCAACCTGTGAAATATGACATTTCTTTCCACTAGCTATAACAAGAGAACCCTTACTGAGCCTCCATTGCCCTCTGTGAAATATGCTTTCATACTCTTCATCATCTAGTCTTCCAACTGAAATTAAATTCAGCCTCAAGTCAACCACATGCCTCACATCCTTAAGTACCAACTTGCAGCCAAGGTTGGTCTTTAAATGGATATCACCCATGCCAATGATGTCTGCTGTGCCATAGTTGCCATCTTGACAACACCAAAGTTTCCAGACCTGTATGTAGCAAAATACTCTTTCCGAGGTGTAGCATGATAAGAAGCACTTGTGTCAATCACCCACTCAAGATCCTGACACACACAAGAAAAAATATCATCAGAAGGAGACAAAATCAAATAATCACCACCCTGCACTATAGCTGTAATATTATCCTTTGACTCTGTAGACTCTACTTCTTTTCCCTTTTTCTTGTTCTTCTTAGGTTGCTTACATTGGTTCTTGTAATGTCCTTTCTCACCACAGTTATAGCAAACAATATCTTTTCTTGATCTTGACTTGCTCCTACCCATAAACTGCTTCTAGACTTTGACCTTCCTCTGTTCTCTGAGATAAGTGCCTGTGAATCATTCTGAGATGTTGCTGAACTCTTTCTTCTCAACTCTTCATTCAACAAACTGCTTGTTACTTGACTCATAGTGACAATACCATCTAGCGCAGAATTACTAAGGGAAACCACCAGTGTCTCCCAACTTTCTGGTAATGAACTGAGAAGTAACAATGCCTGCAACTCATCATCAAGAGACATTTTCATAGAGGATAATTGGTTAGTAATACTCTGCATTTCATTCAAATGCTCAGCAATAGAAGCACCCTCTCTATATTTTAGGTTCACAAGTTTTCTGATCAAAAAAGCTTTGTTGCCAGCTGTTTTTCTTTCATAGAGACTTTCCAATTTTTTCCAAAGAGAATATGTAGAAATTTCAGTAGAAACATGGTGAAAGACACTATCATCAAGCCACTGTCTAATAAACCCAATTGTTTTTCGATCTAACCTCTTCAACTCATCATCTGTCATAGTTGTAGGTTTTGCACTATCCCCCTGTAAAGGTCCATACAAATCTTTGCAATACAAGAGATCTTCCATTCTTGGTTTCCATATCATCCAATTGTTTCCATTCAAACTAATCATGCGAGAAACATTACTAGCCTCCATGTTCAAATACAAAAAAAATTAAATCACCAAAACCCCGCTCTGATACCAGTTGATGGGGATATAAACAGGAATAACCTTTGTATAGGAACAAATACTAGAAGACCAAAATACGCAGCGGAATAAAATGGAAACATAATCAAACAAAACACCAAGATATACGTGGAAAATCCCTTCAATGTGAAGGATAAAAACCACGGGACAAACTAGAGATAATCCACTATGAGAATAATGAATGTACAAATCTCAATCTCTTGCCCAAAACTCTAGCAACAACCACAAGAGAATAACTGGGATACAAGGATCACGTCACTGCCCATAATATCTAAAACCTCCCAAGTAATCACAGCAAGAGCCTACTGTAGATTTGATCTAACCTGAGATGAGAACACTGCTAGATGATTGAGAACAGTCTCTCTGCATTGTCCTTGTCTTCTTCCCTTTCTTTCTCTTCCTTTTCTGCCTTATTCTCCTTCTTCTCTTTGGAATCTCGTAGCTCCTAAGATCTGCCTCGTTGCTGTCTTTTTATAGCTTTAATCTGCCTCTAAAACGTAGCCACCACACCCCCCCTAATCTTAATTAGGGTTAGGTTAAGAGGGGGTGTGGGCTGTGGGCTGATAAAGCCCACATGGATTGAATATGGGTCATCAGCCCAACAGTACCCGTGTGCTGACTTGGCAGGGGTATGACGTGACATGAGTTATGATGTGGTTTGATCCAAAATATGTCTTATCACATGAAACATGTAATCACATAGTATGATCTTTTGTTTGCTTTGGTCCACTCTGCATGTCGTCATTCATGTGTTCATCTCCATGGTCAGCAGGCAATTTTATATGCTGCGTTCTGGGAGTAATGTTCTTGCTGTAGCTGTGTGTGATCCCAACTGGGGGGACCGAAGAGATAGATGTACTGGTCGTATTTATTATATGGATTGCTTGACGATGATGTTAAACTGCATCTGCAGGTGTGTCCCTGGTCCACATGATTCCTGCATAAAGATCAAGAAAATTGTTCACTTTGTATGATCCACGAGTTTATTATTTATTGTTGATGCGGGCACATGTTCCTCAAGATAAACAAGAGAGAGAAGCTGGAAGCTTCCTTCCTCTTTCCTCAGCATCACCCAAGGAAGTAGGAGTTCGTGTAGAGATGTCATTCGACTCCCAGGAGGGCCAAACGAGATACATCAACGTGCACGCTTGATTCATTGTTTAGCTGATTCCTTCAGATGAAAAGAAAGGATAGACTGATGGGAGGAGTAATGAATGTTTCTTTGCTCCTACTTATGTTAGTGTAGTTTTTATTGGAAGCTAAATTTGATTCTAAACAAAGCCTGTAAGTTTGATTATAATCAGACCCTCTTATTAGACCATATAACCCTGTGGTCTTCTGGTCAACGTGCGAAGGCACAGCAAGAAAGGACAGTTCTTGGTTTCCTACTTCCTTTCCTCTGCTGCCACCAAATCAGCACTGCGTGACCACATTCACAAAGATTGCCTCCACGTAGAAGGCAACAAAAGACGACTTCATACAGCTCAAACTAGGGAAGGCTCCTCTCAGATTCTTCATTTAAGCTGTTGCCGCTTGGGTATCGATCTTCCTTGCTCTGCTGCCTTCTTCCTTCCCCGTCAGTCTCCCCTGTCCTCGGGAGGGAGGAGGAAAGTGAGCCTTGATATAGACAGGTTGAGGATATTTTGGTGTAAGCAGGACGAGAACAGAGGAAAGATTGGGTTTTGAGAGCTGGAAAAGGCCGGAAAAGTGGTAAAGGTGCGGTCTTTTAGCAAGCCTGAGCGCCAAAAGTCGGCTTTTGAACATGGTCGGCGGGTGGGATCTCAACGACGCAGTGTCAGAGGAGGACAGCTGCTGCCTAATGGCCTCCGCCCCTGCTGAGGGCGGCGGAGATGACGAGAAGGGGAAGCCCACCGCAACCAGCTCGGGCGAGGTGGAGAACGACGACTCCGGCACCTCAGTTGTCGATGTCGAGGCGTTCGGCGGAAGCGCCGGGAAGGTCTTCGAATTCTCCGTCTCCGGCCGTCGCTCCGTCCAGAGCGGGCCCGCCGTCGCGACTCACCAGTTCTTTCCTTTCGGTCACTCGGAGGGGGCTCGGGCGGGCGGGAGCTCGGCGCCGCCGTCACCTCGCGTGCACTGGACCGGAGATGGGTTCTGGCAGTCATCGGAACCAGTGGTTGCTGGAATGGCGACGGAGGCGCAGCCGTCGGTGAAGAAAAGCAGGCGAGGTCCGAGGTCGAGGAGTTCGCAGTACCGGGGGGTGACCTTCTACCGGAGGACCGGGCGGTGGGAATCCCATATATGGTCAGTTATCTCTCTCTCTCTCTCTCTTCTTCTTCTTCTTCCTCTCCAAACCTTAACGAAGATCGAATCTTGGAGTTGGATTCAATCATCTCAACATTGTCTCTCTTGTATCTGCAGGGATTGCGGAAAGCAAGTCTATTTGGGTATGTATGAACCAAGATTTCATCAAGTATCTGTTCCTGTTTTCAATTTTTGATTGTTTGCCATGGAAATATGTGTCTGTAGGTGGATTCGACACTGCTTGTTCAGCAGCAAGGTTAGTCTATCAGGTTCTGTAATTGATCAGAGTTTACTATTACTTTCCATTTAATTCTTTGTCTTCCAAGAGCTCTAACTTTCAGAGATTGTTCAAGCAGAGCATATGACAGAGCTGCAATCAAATTCCGTGGGGTGGATGCAGATATAAACTTTAGATTGGATGACTATGAGGAGGACATACAACAGGTAGGTGAAGGTAGATTGTTCTTAGGATCCTGTTTTGGTTAATCTTAGTGTGCAAAGATGAATTAGAACTCAAGAAGTGTTTGTCAATGGCTTGATGCAGATGGGCAATCTTAACAAGGAGGATTTTATTCAAGTGCTCCGCCGCCAAAGTGGCAGCTTTCCTCGAGGAAGCTCGAAGTACCGAGGAGTCATCTTGCGCAAATCTGGGAAGTGGGAGGCCAGAATGGGTCAGATTTTGGGTAAAAAGTATGTCTCTGCCATCTCCTTTCAGTGAATTCTCTGATTCAAGTTCTTAGATTTTGATAAAAGGTTTGTGTTGTTGAATGGTAATTCTTGATGTTAAACAGATATGTGTATCTGGGACTCTTCGATACCGAAATCGAAGCTGCTAGGTAATTCTAAGCTCTAAAATTTTCAGATCAAGCTTCTTAGGAAGCCAGAAAAAAGCAGTAGTGCTGATTGTTCTTTACACTGGGATTCCAGAGCTTATGACACGGCTGCAATTAAGTGTAATGGGAAAGACGCGATAACCAACTTTGATCCCAAGTTCTACTCAAATGAGCTTGGTATTGAGAGTGAGAAACTATTCGCTTTACCATCTTCTGTTACTGATTAGGTTGTTCATCTAACATTACGAGTAAAATTCTTTTTCAGCTGATCATGTTGAGCATAATCTCGATCTTAGCTTGGGGAGATCAGACTCCAAAAGGATTAACCTCGAGATGATAGATAATGAGAGCTCCAGTGTCGTCGATCAGCAATTTCTCATAGGCTCCGAGTCAGAGAGGAAACGCAACATGAGATTAAAGGTATAATTCATATCAAAACCAAAATTTATGCTTCTAGCTTAACTAGATCAAAATAAAATTGCAACTACTTTTAACTCGGTTTGTATGATTCGGGTGCTATTTCTTTCTAGTTTGATGACAATCTCAAGCTATCCAAAGGAAAAGACAGCAGAAGTTACTTTCCTCCTAGCAATGGCTTCAGTCAATTTCCATTCAGCTATGTACCACTTCAAACAACAACTGACATGTCCTCAGTGTTCCAGATCATCCAGCTGCAGTCTAATCCATCTTGTTATGATCAAGTTTGTGATCTCTTATAAAAATGACATCAAGTTTTTCTTGCTTGATACACTATGAACTCATTTAGGATTCTGCTTGTTTCCTGATTCAGCATCCTGGCAGCAGCGATAAATAAAGGATCTGCAAATGGCTTTCATTATCGAGTGGCAGACAGCGACTTGAGGGGCATTTAGATCGGGAACAAGGTGTGGAAATTAGCCATCTTTCTAATTGTTTGTCGCTGTTAATTTTGCAGCAACATCAGGATTCCCACCACAGATAGCAAAACTGGCAATTTCCGACATCCAGCACTAGAATAATGGATTCAAGTCTTATATCAGACCTGGTTAAAACAAAGCACCATTTGTGTCACAGGACCCAAACCGTAACACCTCAAATCTTCGAAGCTCCTTTTGTGCGTAAATGGCAGAGTGTTAAGGAGCTGAGCCTGTGGGAAGAACTAAAGTTGGGACAGGAAGTCGGCTTCTTATGAAGTGGATGGCTCTCTCTTCCTTTCATGTGTTTAAAATGTTCATACTAAGTCCTCATTCATCTGTCTGCTGTTGTATTTTGTTTCAAGAAAGCAATAATTTGAGCAAATAGATTGCAGATTTGAAGTAAAATGACATTCATTCGCTCACTCACTTGCAGTAAATGTGGACCATACTTGTGATAGCTCTAAATCTGCATGATTTGTGGTCCTTTGAATTAGAGAAAATGCATTTGTGATGAGAGGAATATTACTTTATGAACCAAATCAATAAGTGTAAGTTGGATGGGCAGAGAAAGAAAACCTTTTGTTGTTTATTATCTTGTGTATCATGCTAATTTGGCCACACTTAGTATTTTCATTGATCTCCAAAAGTTTCTTGAAGCTAGGGTTTAGATGTGTTGCCTCATGGCCAAATCATTCAGGGTTCCAATCATCTGCACCAGATTATTAGAATGGTGTAAGTGGAGAGTCAATTTGCATCATCTGTCAGACTGATTCAAGGATGCTTTTTAAACTGAAAATACATTCAAGGGAATAAGGCTTCTATAATCATAGATGTGTACCACACAGCATCATCTGTTGTACACTTTACAGTGAAAATGATGCTAACTTACAATTGGATTGTAGGAAAAAGACTACTCTTTTACAGACACTTGAACAGTGAAAAGAAAGTTCAGTCATGGATTGTTACCCCCAATACAAGAAGAGAAACATGAGGTGAGAAGCTTCCATCATATTACATGACAATAGCTCTCTACTAAAAATAACATATAAAAATTACAATGAGATGATACCAAGACAATAGACCAAAACCTTTCAGGTCTCCAATTATAATATCAAAACAATTTGCAAAAGAATAATAAACAATAAAACTACCTAAGTAAAGTCCACCTTCATCCTTCATCTCAGTCCATTACCAGCATTCTTTCTGTAGGGCTGTTGCCTCACAAGATGCTTCAGAGCTTTTAAGCAGAGGCACCGAGAACACGAACAAAGTTGCATGTATCAAGCAAAAATCTTTACATTCCAAACCAACTTTTTGGCATCTGGTCATTGATGAAGACAAACATAACCGTGTGGCTGATGGTAATTTCCTTGTCGATATGCTTACCTATATGCTTACAATATACAATATGAAGAAATATCCTACAAACATGTACAAATTTGATTTCACTGTCAACTAGAAGCCTGAAGAAAAGGATGTCAAGGCTTGCTTGCATTTGACTGTGCTGTGACCACTTTATGCAATTAACTACTTGTTTCGGAACAGGTTGGGTGGCAATAAAATGTTTATGATCACAAAATATCCCGAAGAGGCAGGGGTCTGGGTCTAACCCTCATGATTGTTTGATCACTATGCCGAATCCACTCAGACAATTTCCATGGTTTCTGCCATTTCCACTTGAACTGTAGCAACCACTGATGATGACTCCTTTTCCATCTCCAAAGCTTCCCTCCTTGACCTATTATTGCCAGTTTCTTTCCCGTCGACAAATGCCCAATTGGAACCATCTGCAATCAGCAAAGACCTCTTCCTTTAATGACTTGTAGATAAGGTTAATGATTTTATCAGCTTAAGAGCAGGAGGCCAACCTTCAGTGGCTGATTGTCAAAAGTCACAGTCCCTTTACTCGGGCTATTAACAATACCGGCAGTGTACTTCAGTTGTTTCTGTGCTGGTACTGCTATCGGAGACAATGGAGCACTGGTATCATCAGCAGAGTGCTTCAATGAACCATTTGAGCTCACCTGGAAAATAATACACAGAACATTCATAGGATAAATTTCTAGACCTAGTCAGTGTTACCTGGACTCTCATGTCCACAGCAACAAATACATTCATATACACATATGCAAGTTGGGTATATTTTCAGTGCATCTCTATTTATCCAAGTCTTTTAGCAGATGTTAAGAGTAAATGAGCTGCTGGGCTCTTCCAAAATGAATCTAAGCTACGATGATGGTGTTATTCTTTTAGACAAGCTTCTTAGTAATTTACATAGATTTTACTTGCTACAATGTTAAAACATGAATATCAACTATAATCCAACTAAAGTTTCTTTTCTCCTTCATTTCCAGTATCTCCTTGTCTTTATCACGAGTGGAATCAAAATTTCCTGTCTACCTATCCAAGACATATTAATCTTCTCCTCTTCTGAAGTGATCACATAATAAACACTAGTAGTTAGATGACCAAAACAATGCAGGAAAAACATTTCAGTCTGAAGTCAATCATGCAGGGAGTGATTTCCCTCTCCAATAAACACACAAAATCATTTCCTGCGTTATTCATAGCCAATTGATGAAGGAAAGGTGCTAACATGAGCCAAATATAGAAACAAATCATTTAAAGTACTCGAGAAAAAAAAATCATACGTATAGCCTCACCCTGACACATAATTAAACATGTTAACCCTTTTCATGTTTTTTTTAATCACTTTTACACTATTTAGGGCTATTGGCAACAAGAGACTTAACTTGGAGAACTCGATGCATTATTGTACACATTAAAATGATAGATGGTGAATGTAACTTTTATCTCTGGATAGTGACATGCTAGAACACTATGTACCACAAGGGGCTCAAGAATTATATTTTAGACACACCTCCATAATCCAAGCCATTTTCAAATCCTCAGCCTCTTTGGCTATTCTATTTTCTTGATATCATTTCGCTTGTGTTGTTATTGTTGTTTGTATATGTGAAACCAATAAGTCGTACAAATCTTTGTACAGAGTACAGACATAGTTATTTAATTTCTAAATTAAGCTTACAGAGTTCTAGGTTCAAGCACCTTTGTAGAATAAATGACTCGAGATATTGGGCTTCCCTTATTTCATTATTGGTGAATTCATTACCAATCCGGCGCGGAGCGGGAAGTCAATAATTGAGTAAATATCGGCTCATTCATTACAGTTAGGGGAAAGGGTAGGAGAAGACAAGAAGTTTAGTTACCAACCGAAGAAGGAGATGGACCACTACTTGGTAGAGGATGCCCGATCCGTAGGGTCTCCTCCACCTCAAACACCAGTACAGATCCGATTCTACACATCTCACATTTACGACCTTAATAGGGACTAGGCTTCAGCCTTATGGATAAATGTTTAAGATTCCAAATTATGCTTGGCTGTTTATTTAAACTGCAAGAACTTGATCTTCAAGTTTACAACAAGATATGAGACTTTAAGTATGCTATATACTACCAAGGATAGAACATGAGCTTACTGGAGGTGATGCAGGTAATGCAACTGCAACAGCTTGCCCTCCCAAATTTTGTTGTTTCTCCATTTCTTTTCTTCGCGCTTCACTGAGTCGAAGAAGACTAACAAGTTCTTTCAGTTGGTCTTTTAGTTCTTTGATCTCAATTTCCTTCTCCCTCAACTTGCATCTGTTCCAAGTATATGAAATATTAAATTCATGAAAATAAAAAAAACATAATATGTAGCAATTTAGTCAAGATCAAGTAGGAAAATGTTCAAGATTTTGTCCGACAAACTAAATAGCTCTCTTCCATGTATGTGCTTGACATATTGTCTTGGCAGTTGTCAAATGTCAAATGTTTTGAAGTGATCAAATAAATATCATTTATCATAAATAAGTAGCTTAAATTATACACTGTTCCCTAATTTAGATACAAACCAAATTTAAAATGAAAAAGACTTCAAGCAATATAAAATATAACTTTAGTCTCTTTTCCACTTTCTAGTCATTGCATATTTAAGAAATTGTGAACATGCATAAAAATGAGGGATTTTTAGACAAAAAAGTTGTTGACACTGTCAAATTTCTTTTAGCATTGTTTAGAAGAACAAACATCACGGAAAATATTAAAAAAAACATGGAATACAACCTTGCATCTGCTGCAACATTAAAAATGTAGTGAAGCAAGTTCTTTGCTTCTCCCATGGAACGCAATTGACTCCATCTTCCATGCCCTGCGAATGCACGTTCACGCTCCTCTGCCTCCGAAAGCTGGGAAGCCATTGTTACAAGAGTGTTTGATGATATGCTCACCATGTTTTCCAGTGATGTGATTCTTGCTAATCGTGCATTTGGGGACAAAGAGGATACTCTGCAGAAGATTTGAAAAATAAATGGGACTTTGTAAAAAACTTCAGCTTGATTTTCACCAGTTTTGAAAGACATTACTTGTGTTCCTGATATCCACTAAATAAGATTGTATCCCAGCATCTTTAATCACAAGTTTGCTTACATCAAAAGAATTATCATAGCAGAAATTCAGAATATAAGAATTTTTAAAGTATTAACTACCTGGAGTGTCCATTCTTTACTCTTGGTGGACTAGCACTGCTGTTTGATGAAGCTTCCTCTCGTTTCAGGAAGGCAAGCTCCTCAGCCAAGGCAGTACGTCTAGAATGAAAAGTACAAACACAATCAAGCCAATAAACAAGCAATGTTCCATATACTGAATTTAAATTAAATACTTACACTTGACTTTGTTTCTCGTATTCATTTCGAACTTCATGCACATGCACCATAACTTCAAGTTCATGATCCAGCCAACGATGCAAGGACTTTTCATTTAACTAAAGGAATAGTTTATTATCATAATATTCTAACTGAAGTTTTTACTGAGGATCACACAAAGTAAAAAAAATTATCATAGATCATGTACCTGACCACCTGGTAAATGACCATTTGAAATAACTGGAAAAAGGAAAAAAAAATTGAATCAAGACCATTGCAGGATTAAATGCAGTTTTCAATTTTTGAAAGCAACATACCAGAATTATCACGTGCTGAGGATTTTTGAGTTTCTAACAACTCTTTCAACTTCTTGGTAGCCATAGCAGCCTCCTCTGTCTTCCTATGAAGAACCTGTAGAAGGTTTTAGACCCAAATAAAGTACTCTACTAACTGCTCCAGTATCAAATAAAAACTTAACAGCATGATAGTATTCATAGAAATATCCAGAGAATTTCTTTGGATATATTAAACTAATTGTTCAATATTGAATAAAAAAGATGATCATTGTTCCAATTCTGCCCCATCCTGGGACCAGTCACAAAATTAGTGACATCATGATTGGGCCAATATTGCAACTGTCTCATCAAATTTTACCCCTAATCTAGTAGGTCTAATGATCAAGTAACAATGAAGATTACCTCTTCCCTTTAACCATTCTACTTGAATTTACAAGTAGTATCTTCATCAATTCTCCCTTCATGGTGAATAGTGCATCCAACGTTGGAAAAGATTTTGCCTTCTTAAAATAAATAGCACATATTCAATTATAAAATCATTCAAATCACGTTACTAATTTGCATCTTTTGCATTTGAGTTTAGTACTACATCTAAGCTATGAGCTTCTAGATTCATCTCCATAAATAAAATTTTCTAATTTACTTCCACTGATATTGTTAGCAATCAGCACCTACCATGAGCTTTTCTTGAATGTACTTGTTAAGTTCATATATTAATAGCCAAGAGGTAAAGGCTCAAGTCTAAGTATTCTTATAATCCAATAAGCATCAGGAACTATCTTACCTCATATTGTCAGAAAAGAAATTGTTACATAATGCATATCTTCTATTATGTCAATATGATGTAGGCTAAGGATGATCCATGGTTACAGTAGAGAATTAGAGTACAAGACTCATTAAAGCTGTCTAACCTAAGAAGCAAAAGGCTGCTCTGATGAGGATTGACAGTATTTGGGCTGCTGTAATGTAATAACAGTATATTGCAATAAAGCCTACTAAGTATATATTGAAGGCGATATCTGCAAAGTGCAATTAGATAAAACTTCAGGTTACACCATGATTATTTCCCATAGATCCATCTCATTGTCCAAGTCACAAATATTATGATTCATAAAATATAAGGTTTTTATGTATTCAAATGAGCTAACCAAGTATGCAGGCATATAACCAACTTAACAGCTTTATGATCATATGTTAGCAGAAGAATAACTATAGCAAAATCTTGGTTGGAAGCAACCATCCATACTAACCAATAAAGATTCAGTAAAAGAAATAAGCATACTAAAAAAAAGGAATAAGCATGCTAAGATTTTCCTCGAAGAGACAATTGTATTAACTATAAGTACCAATTTCTGTCGCTGATTCAATGCTTGAAGTTTGTGACGCTCGTACTCATTTCTTCTCCCCTCCTTTTTCAACTGCGTGAGCAAATGCATCAAAGTCAAACTAACTTCATAAGATGTAAATTCATACATTTTTATATGAGTACAGAATAGAATTCACCATGATTTATAACAGAAAACAAGAGGATTAAGAGCAACAATAGAATGTTGCATGTCGCCATTCTACATTAAGATATATCAGACAATAGACTGCTACACATATTAGCTGGAAAATCAAGGATTACTATGATAATCAAGTAGGTGACGTCGACTGGCAACTACAAGGTCAATGAGACAAGCAGAATAGACCATTACCTGTCTATGTTCCATGCCAATGTACAGAGAGTGCCTTGCATGCGGCCATGTAACAGATATCACATATCATTTCACAATAAGTAGCACTTACCATACCAGCTTACAGATTAAACATGCTCGGCATGAAGTTCAGTATTCCTTGAGAAATAGGGCATTTCTATCATACATACATCTCAGTAGTGACTCACAGAGAACTATAAATTTAACCAATGCAGAAAATAAATTCAAACTTATCAAATTATTGAGACAGATTCTAGTGATCAGATTGCAATTAAAAAATTTGGTGAGCAAATTGACAGTTTTTTTATGGATCCTTGTAGCATAATCCATAGCAGATTATTCACCTGAAGGAGTTCCTTCTCACGAGAAGCCTTCCACTGGCGAAACTGTTCTGCCTCTTGCTTTATCTTGTGTTGCAATTGAACCTGCAGAATAGACACTAGAAGTGACAATGAGGACAATTCTGATAGACGGGAGCCTGAATGAATGAGAATGAAGAAGATAATTTGTCCCGAGCAACAACCTTTTGTGCTTTGATAAATTGTATCTCTTCTTGCAGCTTCTTTGCGGCTTCCTCACTCCTTTGCTTTTGTTTTAACAGTTGAACCTGATTCTCTTGTTTCTTTTTAAGATCCAAGATCTGCAAATGATTAACTTAAGTAACCATGAAGTCTAAAAGAACTGTACTGCTGTTATTAGGCCATACAAGAATATCAACATGTGTTTCACCTGTGCTTCAAGGGCCTTTAATTTCTGCAAGTGGTTGTCTGGCAACTTGTGCACTTGCCCATCTGAGGCTGCAGCAAGGTTTTCCACCTCAGCCAACAATCTGTCTCTCTCTTTCTGCAGTATCAATTTCCGGAAAATCATGTGTTAAAATCAGAGAAATGAAATATTAGCTTTCTCAAATCAAAGAAGTATTAGTTAACCTGCACTGCTCTTTTCTCCTCTTCGAGCTCCATGAGTTTCTTTTTAAAGTGTTGTTTAAGAGCAAGTGTGTCAAATCCAGTAAACATTTTCATCTCAGACTGCAGAGTTGAGAAAACAAAGTTTATGAACTAGTCATAAAGGGCATGATGGGACTGATGCAATGCAACATTAATTGAAAATCTTCATAGATTAATGAATGAGGAAGTATGTGTTTAACAGGGAAACAAATAAGATGTCAAGATAGAGGCTTGCTTGAAAGAAGACAAAAACTTTGAGCAGGTATATCACAATTAGCATAATCCATACTGGAGATCACATACATGTTCCAAGACCAATTTAGTTAATTTTACAACAAAGTATTATTGGTACCATATAATGCAGAATACCAGTAAAATGTTATAGTCAAAGTTGTATGACACATTATCCATTTGGATGCCAGACTAACTAATGAATCTTATACAATCCTAACATCACATCAGAGGCTGGACTTCTGATGCTATGGTTTTCTGAGAATGAGAAACATTACAAGTATCAAATAGTGAAATTTCTCAAGCACTTTTTATATGCATAGCCATATTCATACAAGAAAATGACACAAGACAAGGGTAATATTTTAGTCAAAATTAAGTATCCACGTTTTAAAAATACTTTACATTAAATGTAGGATATCCGGCCAAGAAATATCCTTTTCCATACCTCTGGACAAGAAATATTGATTTTATTAAACTTAATTAAATTACAGAGTAAGCAAATATCATAAGGCAATTTGGTGAAATTTTCAAACACCTCTTTCTGCTCCAAACGCCTGTTTAACTCGTTCAACTCCTTGCCCATAGAATCTTGCAAGATTGTGTGTTCCCATTCTTTGGCTACTTCTTCATCTAATTCCTTGGAGTCACCTGCTGAAGAATTGATGCATTAAAAAGCGAAACTTGAATAGCTGAAGGATGATAACCAAGCATACAGTACAAATCTTTTTAACATATAAATGCTTAGGAAACCAATAAAAATTAAAAAGAATAAGTCATTGAATTGGTCATGTGACAAAGAAATTGCCTTTTATTGCCTCAGCCATCTGGTAATCGAAGTTTTCTGTGCTGTGCAGGCTCCTCTTCAAACCTTCTGCTTTAAAGAAACAAGAACCAGCTTTCTGAAAATTTATGTACAAAAGAGTGCAGTTATGTTATTTATCCAGCTGACAAACCTCAATCATAGATTGATAACATATAAACTTTCACTATGAAATGAAGAAACACAAATGAAAGAGAGACCGATATCTTGGATCACAGATGAGTTAATGCACCAGAAATTCAGAAGTAGTTTAGGTGTTTGCTCTTGCTTAGAAGATGAAATATGCGATCAAAAGATGAATGATGGGAGGAAAAGGGATAATGAAACTTAGCCGCTATGAGAGCTAAACACCAAAATGATACAAGCTGACATGACCTACTTTACCAAGGGTACTTCGGGCTTGGTTCAGGCCTGGGTTATAATATTCCAGCCAAACTCAAATTCAGGATGGACTTTGATGAGAACTCAAAAGCTCATCCCAAGACAAATATATGTATACATATATTACATTTAGTCTTGTTCAGTTTTTCTAAACCTCAGCACTGGTATATTTAGCGTAGATCTAACTCGTATGATATTCTTTATCTCTTTGCCACATCCTCCCCAAAACCCAGCCCGACATTGCTTCGCCCTTATCCTTTGTCTGCTTCTTGTAGTCTCCTTTTCAAAAGCACACTATGATCAGGCAGCGTCTGTTTTGACTTGAAATGTTAACAATGCCACTGTGATTCCCTCTCTTGTATGTATATGTAGAGCTCTTGGCCATTTACTGTTATGCTCTTTGTTTCTTCATTGTAAAATCATATCGCTCTCAAAACCACCTATCTACTTGCTGCCAGAGATCTTGGCACTTTCTTTCGACACATGCAACCTGATTGATAACCCAAAACCACTTCAAGTAAGGCCTGCATTGACGAGCTCGTGTTCAACATCAGGATGGATCAAAGTTTAACAGAAGCTTCCAGACCATGATCAGAGGCAGGAGTGATCAAAAAATTCACCAAACTGCTCAAATCAGAGCATCAAGGGGGAAGTCCACATGTATTTCCAAACCAAGAATAAGTATTTTTCTTTACATGATAGATTTAAGGAATTACTAAAATATTCAAAACCTGACTAGCTTGAGATCTGATGCAAAAAATTTCGGCTGAAGAAAAATTTGGAGCCAGCTCAATGCAATGTGAGATTACCTTAAGAAACAACTCTCTTCTCTGTATTCAACGGAAGTACTAATTTTAACTGATTTACATAATGCACTCTGTTTATCATGTATTTTCTCAAACAAGGAGCTAAAATGTGTTTTGATCTGAAGACACTAACATGAATAAGATCCCTTGATGAGAAAAATCTCATGGATGAAGTCTATGGCAAGGTTTGCAATACTGCCTGGCACGGTATGGTAAGAGTGGTATTAACTGGCCTAACGGGTTACCGGTACAGGATCGGTTGCCAGTATAGGATCAGTACAGGTTTGGTTGCCAGTACTGTACCAATTACCAGGTAGTACAGATCAGGATTGGTACCGTGGTCAGTACTACTGAGTAGTTTCTACTTCTTTTGTTTTTGGCTTCTTTTAGGATTTGTGTGAGACTTGGTTCATACCAGCATACCAACACTTAGTACACTGGTATAGACTGGTTTTGTACCACTCTGGCTGATAGAGTACAACTACACAAAATTGTGAGCCATGGTTTGTGGACATATTGGACAGATGAGCTATAGACAAAATGCAAGGATTATATGGGCACGTAATATTGTGTATATATTGTGGGAATATCTTAATGGGAACACACCAACACCCCTGTTCATCTACAGGTAAGAATATCCTCTAAACAACTGTACAGCTTGTCCAAAATATAATTTGTTATTAATTAATGTTACCTATTGGCATCACGAGGAGTTTGCACTTTTAAGACCTAGGTGATCAATGTTTGAGTCACAAAACAACCTCTCTAATTACGAGATATAAGACTATATATATTCATCCTTCTCAAACCCCGTATTGTAGGAAACACCTTTTTTTTTCATTTTAGCATCACAAAATAAAAGTAAAACTGGACCTACTCTTAAAAAATAGAACCAGATTCTTAGCTCTTTAACAAGGATCTTAAATTCATTTAGATGAATACAACTTACACTTCCTTATCGACCATGATGTCAGATTATGAATAGGTGTTGGATCAGTTCCTAGCATGTAATCACAGGAACAGGAATATTTTTCAATATCACAATTTCTTTGCTAATATTTGTTTGGTTTAAATGTTATGTTCCATTTTAAAATATTTTGACCTAAGAAACTGCAATTTCTTTACTACCCTTTCCTTCTACTTTTTCTCTGTTTTTCTCCCAGCATGGAACTTAGAACATTCTAATCAAAACTACAATCCCTAGATGGTGCATGATTGACAATTGGTAGGTTTCCCTGTAGAGGCCAACTCCACTTGATCTTATAACTCAAATGCAGACCTAAATTTCAGACCCTCAGTCTTTGAGTCTATAGTTCACCCATCACATTAATATTATTTTAGTATCCTTGTGAATTGGTCAAAAATTTATGATAAGGTAATCTGAATTCAAATTTAAGATCAGACCCTCAGTCTTTTAGTTCATAGTTCACCCATCACATTAATATTATTTTGGTATCCTTGATAATTGGTCCAAAATTTACGATAAGGTAATCTGAATTCAAATTCAAGATCAGACCCTCAGTCTTCTAGTCCACAGTTCATCCATCACATTAATATTACCTTGGTATCCTTGTCAATTGGTCCAAAATTTATGATAAGGTAATCTGAATTCAAATTCAAGCAAATGTATCAATTAAATTAGAACCTAGGGCTAGAAGTAGCTCTAGTCTTCCTAGAAGCCCCTTCCCCATCCTGTCTTATGGCATTAGGTGTACTGAAAGTTGCATAACAAACAAGTTGAAGTTACAAATAAATACAAAACAGTACAGAATTTAAAGGTTCTGATTAATATACCTCAGAATCTGTGTCAAAATTCTCATTCTGAGCAGATCGACTCCGGAATTCATAGAGTTCCCTACAAAGATCTTCATTGGCAGCTTCCAGCCAAGAGACTTTCTCTTTGAGAGCCTACAAATCATAACAACCGAAACAGATATTGCTAAACAAGCTTCTTATAGTAGTAAGTACATATCGACACAGAAACATGAACAACAGTGTGTCGTTGATTAAGTGACAATGAGGTTTCTCATTAGTTGCATTATGTGAATCTGTGAATTCTACGTTCCAGCTGGCCTTGGATTCAATAAAAGCTGATGCCTTGAACATCACCATTGCTACTAAAGTGGAGCAAAATCTAAATGCTGACAACTATCTCGAATCCTAGTAATAGATCTTAATCCTTCTATGTTCCATTGTCAGATTAGTGAATGATTCATACACTAATCAATTCATATGATTGGGTGTTGGAAGAGCACATGCAAGTTGGCAAGAAGATAGAGAACAAGGAAGAAACACAGATATGAGAAATCAGATAAAAGGAAACTATTACCTGAATCTCATCAGATGCTCCTCCCCCACGATAACAGGCCAGTTCTGCCTGCAAGTATTCAATATGTTGCCGCATTCTCTGCATCTCTTCTGATATTGGATTTCGGTTGACCTGGAAAGGTTCCAACATATGAGAAGGAATTCAGTTTACAAATCTGAGAAATAAAAACATATTTCTGCTGAATGATGGCCATTCATTCACAAAAATAATCAACAAAGTCAAACTCACAATGGGCTTATTCTGGATGTTGCGAGCTCGATTAGCATATTTCAATGTGTTCAGAGTTTCCTCCGCATTAATATCAGCTGGGCTGATACAAGCTGGAAAAATGTGATAAAATGGTAGTTAGACAAGTAATTCAAGGGCTGAATGAGAATGGCATAACTTCATGTTGAATGTTGTCAATGTAGCACTGGCAATTCCTACATGTAAAAATCATATTCCAAACGCATGCAATATTGAAATTAGCTATATTGTGTGAAATCTATGACTATGTAGGAAACTATTATAGCAAGTTAGCAACTTTCCGCCTTCTTAGCAGTCGAGCATTTGAGTCCCCTTGAGATTCAATATGTTTGACAGCCCTTCTAATAAGTGCAGCATGTATAGTTCAATACCTATTTAAGTAATCACAAAAATATTTGTGTCTCCTCCCCAAAATAGCAGACAGACAGTTATACCACAAACATAACTGCAACTTAAAGATTGAAGTATTGGTTATAGTGCTTCCTCCTATGCGCATATCAAGGAGGTTCCAGCTATCCAGAACAATCAACAATGCTAAATAAATCTTGTCTAATCAATTCTTTTGATGCTGAAAGTATTGAATTGGCACCAAGAAAATGCATAGAATCATCAAGTTTGCTAAATTACGAGGCATTAGGGCATACATGCTTCCACTAAATCTGCTGGTAGAACATATTATAGAATCATCAGCAAATGCTTTACAATTCTGTGGTGTTCAAATGAAGAAATGTATCAAACATAACATTAACAACAAATAGTTTTTTACCTATCATTACAGTCCTGCTATTTCCTCCAAGTGAGTCCTGCACAAAATTGAAGTAGAAGACAATTAAAAGAAGCTTCTTTATCACTGTCATTTAAACTATGGAGAGACTTTTAAGCTCAGAAGTTGATATGCTTTTTGCACACTGAAGTTGAAAAGCACTTTATAAAAAACTTGTTCAGGCAAACAACATTAAATGAAAAACAGCGGTCACTAACTTTTGAACACATACAAATGAGCACACTACACTTTTGCTACCTAATATGTCAAAAGTTCATTATTACTACATTACTATTAGTCATTAAGATGAGCACCTTCTTTACACTTTTAATTCACCCATATCAAAGGACCTTTCTCAACTTGGAAAAAGTAAAAGATACTCCACAAGCCAAGGACATTTTTTCATTATTGGAATAGCTGCTGCACTAGCTGAATTTTATACATGACAAATATAGTAATGGCTATTTTCCTAAAGTTTACATAAATGTCTTCCTTTATTGGTTAAATGCTTTCTCAAACTACTGTATACATTTCATAACCATGGTAAAGACCAATTGGAAGATATTATACGAATTCTTGGGTATAGTTGTTCCCCATTAGATGAAAATGCATCGATGATTACAATTGATGACAGAAGGAATGTTGGCAAACCTGCAAGAGTCGAGTAAGTTTGCTATCACGGTAAGGAACATGAGCACCTTCTTTACGCTTTTTCTCATCTCCAAGAGCACTTATGACATTTCCAAGGGCTAAGAGTCCCTTGTTAATATGAACCCCTAAAATAAGCAAGCAGATGAATGTAAGAAAACTTCGTTTAAGTTAAATACATGGTCATACCCATCAAGGACAAGGTGAATTACCTTCCTTGAATCGAAGGCCATCCGAGCCTGTTCTCTTAGCACGTTCTGATCCAGCAAGATCAACTAGGTGAAGTTTTGCACATAGATAATCTTCATTCATATCCTCAATTTGTACACTTCCAGTAGTGACAGGACCAAGTTTGCGCATCTGCTCCAATGTTATTGTGAAGATGGCATGGGAACGACTATTACATAAAGAAAATTAAAAAAAAGAAACATCATTCAGAATGGTATGATGGACTAGACCCATACTACAACACAAGAAACTGTTTATTTTACAACTTTAATCTTGATCAACAAAGTTGAAAAATGTTCTTCCACTCGACTGAAAGGAAGCCATGTTACATTGTGCTATGGGATTCAACTATCTTAATCTGCGCCTGTGCTTTTTCTATTGATCATAACTATTTGCATTATAAATGTCATTTCTAAAGCATTCTTCATCTACTTCATCATTTTCTTGTCAGTTTATGTACAAGGCAATATCAAATCAACGACTATTACATAAAGAAAATAAATAAAAAACATCATTCAGAATGGTCTGATGGACTAGACCCATACTACAACACAAGAAAATGTATATGTTACAACTTTAATCTTGATCAACAAAGTTGAAAAATGCACTTCCGCTTGACTGAAAGGAAGCCATGTTACGTTGTGCTATAGGATTCAACTATCTTAATCTACTCCTCTGTGCTTTTTCTATTGATCATAACTCTTTGCATTATAAATGTCATTTATTAAAGCATTCTTCGTCTACTTCATCATTTTCTTGTCAGTTTATAGACGAGGCAATATCAAATCAATGAGAAGAATGGAAAACTGATCAGGTTAAAAACTTAAACGATTATGTAAATCTTGATCTAGGTTTACACTTTACATAATACTTGAGCTATAAAAATGGGCCACCATCTAAGTCAAACAGCATAGAAAGTCAACTATAAGAATTAACAAATACAAACTCTACAGGGGAGGTAAAATACAATATCTTAATAAAGTGGTGTATGATAATCCAGTCCAATGGCTTCACATGTTGAGTAAGTCTTCCAACTTATCGAATGACTACATTCAGAAAAATACAAAACAGACCACAAAGAATAGCCTGAAAGTACAAAACCAATCGCTTAGTTTTAGGTGATAGCTAAAAAATTTCATTTAACTTTGGATTGTGTCCATGGTTTGTTTTGCATAAAAAGGCTCCACCCTGGAAGCATGTATTAAGCATACTCAAGTATAACAACCGATTTAAACAAAAAAAATAACAAGTGAGTCTCTAGCGTACATGATAAACAACCAGCTGTGGTGGTCATAAATATCTCTATTTGCTAATCTAATGATTCACAATAGAAGGATTAATTATGCATAATTTAGAAGAATGTACAAATGACTAACAGAAGAAGTTGCTAATATCTGTAGAAGAATTAATTATGCATAATTTTGAAGAATGAACAAATAAGTAACAGAAGTTGCTAATATCTGTATCTTAAAAGGTAGATGCTTGAAAAAGGATGCTATAAGAAATTTAAAGAAGAGAATTCAAGTAAACCAATCCTGTCGAAATACGACAATGATAATTTTTCAGCAAAAAAAGTATAGGGAGGGAGAGAAAAGAAAAGTCATTTTAACCTGGACTGGTTGTTCATGTTTGTACTTCCAGTTGCACGGTTCAATGAACCTTGCTCCAGACATGCAGCCATTTCCTTTTGAGTGTTAACGAAAATTTCAGTAGATCCAGAAAGTGTTATAACTCCATTTGATGCCTCACGTATCTGTACTGGAGGTTTTCCAGGTACTGTCAACTTCCCAGCTTGTCCATTGATAGCCTCGAGTTTGGTAGCAGATGAACCATCTAGCAAATCTCTCACTTCTTCTTTCAAAATCTTCACAATAATTCTCAGTATCAGATGAGACAGATGCGTATAGACATTTATCATAGATGAAAACTGATCCAATTTGCAATCAGAAATATGAAATGCACCAAGATTTTGGTTTCAAAATTTATTTAACGGTAATTAATGTTATTGCTAAAAGAAAGAGAATAAATTATACACATACCCAAGGTGTATTTTACATTTGATATTTTGGAAAATTAATCAGTTTCTAGGCTAAAAATGACTGCTATGTATCTTGTTCAATAATCAATTGGCATCAATTACTGTTCCTGTTGACAAAAACGATCCAAGAATAGATTAATCTAGCTCTCCAGCACCCTTCAACCAGAAGAGACACAAACAAAAAGTTGGCAGGCAGCGACGAATCTCATAAGCACCTTGTAATCTATATGTGCTGCTGTGACTTCCAAAGGGTTTCACCAATAGCCCTATAGATGACAGTACACAAAGTGCCTACTAGTACAATAACTAAGAAATCTTTAGTTTTTAAAGAACTGGAAGAAGCTAGATCACTTTTGCTGCTACTAATACCTAACTTAGCCTCATGTAAGATTGTACAAGGAAAAATGAAGCATTGCTGATAAGTTTATTATGCAAAAGTTATTTTATATTGACATCAGAACAGTTTCTCACTTATCAACCTTGCATGCTGTTTTCATACAAGAAGCATTTGAACCTAACAAGCTAAAAGAATCAGGCCCCAAAGTGAATCCTTCACCATCCACCATTTATCTGGCTTAACCAGTTCCATCATGTTATCTGGCTGTTATAGAAGAGAAGAGAAAAACTGAGATACATAGCTTAAATATGAAAATAGATATAACCAAACACCTGGGACTAAAGATAAACAAGAGAAATAAATTGCACATAAACCATAAGTGGTTCTTCCATAGTGAGACTAGGGAACTATATCAGGTTGAATACATAGGATTGTATTCTAATATGATATTATACAGGATTGGCACTTTTAAATCTTTCTATCATCAGGTAATTCATAGCATGATAAGAGCCTAGAGAAGTAAAATTGTTCTTGTTGCTTCAGGTTTCAGTGAGAAACTATTTAAAAGGTAAACAACTATTCGATTCCGTTCCATTTGTATCTTTCATCTTGGTGAAGATGGAGGAAGGAAACAAAAACAAGAGTAAAGAAATAAAGCCATGTAATATGTGAAATATAAAATGCCATAAAAATAGGCTATAATGGGCATATGTAACAGCAACAAAAGCAAGGTTATTGCTGCAATGCACTTAGTACATCCAATTCCAACTCATCTTTCACATGACTACTAAGACAGTGCATTAGCACAACATCAGCAAAGATGCATTATATCTCATCAGTACCAACATAAACGAATTAGAAAGAGAAAATTGAAAACTGTAGGAATCAGTTTCAAACATGGTTGTAGAGGTAATAGCCAACAGAATTTTTGTACCTCAATGAATGAGACACGCAGCTGGAATTCTGCTTGATTCTTCATAGTCTCAATCTTGCAAAATAAAGCATTCATAACTTGAGGGATAAGCGCAGTTTGAGAACCATCCTTACATCCAGTTCCCATGGTGTATGTCTTTCCTGATCCCGTCTGTGGCACATCAAATTGTCAGATGCTTTAAAAATTTCAGGATATATTGCAAAAAGGATGTCAATGATCTCTAGCAGTCTATATTGTGTTACATAACCTGACCATACGCAAGAACAGTTGCATTGTATCCTTGGAACAAACCATCCACAAGTGGAGCAACACATTCGTCAAACATGGCGTATGATGGAGAACCTGTACTCCCATACACATGATCAAAAGTATATGAATGGGTGCCAATTTGCACCTGCACATCAACATTAGTCCATAACTATTTATGATTAAGAATTCAAGAAAGCTAGTTGAAGACTGCGATTATGTTGGATTAGTCTACCATAAATAGTAAAATGCAATGTGATTATTTTGCAGCAGTCATAAAACCGATGAAGATCTTTAAAATTTATACAGAAAGGGCAAAAAATTGACATAATGCATCACTTCTCCATGTTTCAGTTCAGCATCTAATAATCCAGTTTCTTCAAGTTCTTAAAATAAGAAATAATGCCAAATAAAAACTGCAAGTCCTGCCTACAAAAAACACTCTCCAATCTCACCTAGTGCTGCTTAAAAATACATGTTTGAAGAGAAAAACATACAGTGTTACAATTGACAAACTATATGTTGCTTATGCCAACTGCTTCAGGTGACATAGTGCTGTTGACCAAATTCAATAAAGAATTTGACCTTTATAAGGCTTAGATTTTAATTGACAAATTTAGACAACTAGAACACTGTAAAAAGTTTGAATAAGAAGAATATTAGCATGACTAGAAGACAAATGGATAAACATAATGGTACATTCATTAACATAAAAATTCTTCAAAGAAAGATGTCAAAATCATCAATCATGATCAGCAGTCAGTGCCAAATATCATGAGTTGGACAATACCTCAACAGGATAATGGGACTAGAGAACAGAAATTTAAGTTTTTGTTCTCGAAGCATAGGAAATTTAAATTATCACCATCTATGAAAACCCATGCATTTTATCTCTATATGAAAACATCAGGATTAGGAGCAAAATTTGGTGGATGCTTATATTTGGAGTTTGTGTAAGCTGAGAAACTTTCGAGATAACTAAACTGATAGCTGTTGCTACTTCTTTTTTTTTCTTTATTTCAAATCTGAGATCTAATGATGCATTTTCGGCATCTACCACTCCTTATCATCAATATAGGTTTTGTGACACCAACAGCCACCAAAATGAACCAGAACTTGAATATCATAGCTCAAATGTTAAGTCCATCATCTTCGCCTCTCTTTTTCAACTTAAGTCGTACAGTAAAGATAAAGCTAAGGGAAGAAAGCTAGGACTAAGGTTTAATGAATTAGAGATAAGGATAATGCTTTTTGGAAAAGGAAATAATCACTTGAGTGGACATTTTTTCAATGTGTGCCTTTCTTTAAATTCAATGATTTCCTCAATAGACTGTAAAAGCCTTAAATGATGAAAAAGGATTCTAAATCAGCATATCTGATCATATGTTCCAGGAAAATATTGATTTAATATGCAACCCTTCCAAAAAATCTCTAAAGGAACGGAAACTCAACTTAAACTCCAGCAAAACCTAATTTGACTCAATCCCAAGATCTAAGAAGGCTAAACTTCTCTAGGACTCCTTCAGAGTGAAAAGTGAAAAAGAGGGTTTTATGACTTATCCTCTCACAAAGCACTTGACAAAATAAAAGTCAAGCTACATGAATTTGGTAATAGTTAACTGAAATTGTCAAGATCACTGATCAGACTTCCCCTTAAGTAGAATTAAGTGTCCGTCTTTTTCTTAAAGGAATGCATTGAAAGGAAACCAGCAGAGACTTAACTGACCCAGAACAGGGAAAAAAATAAAACAATTTTAAGCAGTGATGGGTGATTATCAATTATAATCCGTGAAAACCGCAGCTGCTAATTGACTTGCATTGTGCTTGACCATCACATAAAAGAAAAAAAAAAAGATAAAGGCTAGAATTACATGCACTTTGGTCAACACAATTCCAGATCTCTGCTGCAAATTAACGAAAAATGGTGAGAAACTGACGCCGAAGCACTAAAAAATCATCTTTTTCTCTTTGATTAAATGATAACCAAATGTAGCGTACACAAGTCTTATCTCAACAGGGTTCGGCAAAAAGAGGACAAATTTAGAGAACCTGTGGCTTCCCCGGGACGACGGTGACACAATCCTTGCACCCCTGCAGGCGCTCGTCGCCGATGAGCGGCCTAATGTGCACGGCCACCTTCACGCTGCAATCCTCCCCGTTCTCCATCGCCGTCCTCCTTCAAGAACTCGACCAGGATCACGCCAATTCGTTTACAATCAGAAATTTTCCAGGTGGAACCAAAGGGGAAGGGGCGAAACCCAAGAAAAAGGCCAAATTTGGTACGCGGTAAGGGGGACACACAGCGTGCGTATGCAGGAAGGTATGGATATGCCTTGCCTCTGAAAGAGAGAGGGCGTGTGACGGAATTGTTTGTTGGAAAACAGAAAGGAACAGGGTGGGGAGAGTCAGGAGGAGGATTTGGTAGCACCAAGGACAGCAATAGCAGTTGCAGCAGCAGCAGCAACAACAACAACAACCGCCATCATGCTTTCTTGAGCTTCACTGCAAAACCCCTCCCAAAAGCCAAAAATGAGTTCTTGCAGAGAGGCGAGGCAGCAAGACCTCTCTTTGCGGCGGTGGTGGTGGTGATGGGAGAAGATGGGCGTCCAAGAGAGAGTGGTTGTTGGAGTTGGAGGTGGGAAATCTGAAGGACCACAGTTCCAAAATGCCCCTCCTCCTCCTCCTCCTCCTCCTCCTCCTCTCCCTCTGTTGCAGGTCAGTGGTGGTGGATTGGTGGTGGCTACGGAGAAGGCATCAATCAGGAGGGAGAGGGCTGTCAAATGAGATCATACAGCTAAAGAAAAGGCTGCATTGATTTATGGTGGTGCCACCGTGTTCACCACAGTCCCTGTTACAAGGACATGGCATCTCTTATGGTGGTGGTATTATTATTGTTCAGCCTTCACCAACTCATGACATGTGCTCTGTTGATGAAGGGGGAGGGGGAGGGGGAGGGGATGCTTGGCCTTAATTTGGCAGGATCAGTGAATGACTGTGCTGGTGGTGAACTGGTGGGGGGGCCCAGCTAGGGAACACATGGGGCCCAGCACTGGGTCTGGGAGGTGGGCCCTGAGATTGGGGGTCCCTTTCATGGCTTGGTAGGTCTGATCTGATCTCCACAGAGAACAGATGGGAGGAGAGAGAGAGAGAAAGAGAGAGAGAGGATGATGTAATAAGATGCATAAAGTAATGTCATTTATTATACATCATGTATTTTGGAATTTGAAAAAGAAGAAAGAGGTTGATGATTGATGACTAAATCTAAAAAATATTGTATGTCTAAATCTAAAAATATTGTTCAAATTTTGATGATTGATGACTAAATCTAAAAATATTGTTGACTTTAGATAGGAGGAGGAGGAGGAGAGTTGTGTGGCCACATTTCAACATGTTCTAACTCTTTATGAAGAGGAGGACTGTTGGAGATATAAGATTAATTACTTGGAAAGAACTATATATCAACAATTACTTGGAAGTTGCAAACCAGTGCTTGGTCACTTGCAATGGCTGATCCACCCATCTGATCCAAGAACACATGCTCAGGAAAAAGCCAAGACAAGTTGGCAGTAGGCATTCTTTCTTTCTTTAATGCATGGACCAGCTAGTACACCCAATTAAAAGCTATTGAAATGATACTTCCAGCTGGGATAGCTGGTCGAGGAAGAAAGACTCACCACCATAGCATCACATGCAGGTGTGGAAGTGGCCATCCTCCTCCCAGAGAAAAAGCTGGGATAGTTGGGGGAGAGGAGTGGCCACTGTAGCTGCATGCTTCATGAGAGCATGGTGTGGGAGCATAGCTAGGGATGTCAACACTCCTGTAAGCATCTCCCTTGAGACCACTGCATGCTTCCCTTTCTTCAGCAAGGAGAGAACATGGAGGTGAAAGGGAAAGGGGGTGGATTGGCATCATAGCTTCAGCCAAAAGGTTTGAAGAGGCTTCCTTCTTTATGGTGACTGACTCCTTCCTTTACAGTAAAGAAAGTTAACCATCAGGTGGCATAAAGAATGAAGATCTCACTGACTTGTTTCTTTGGCTTCAAGTGATCAACATTATTATCCCTTCATAAGCTCTATAAATGTACTAGTTATTAGGGTTTCTGCAAAGAATCAGAAAGTTGCATGATGATCCCAATGCATGAAGCATGTGGTTTACCAGGAAAGAGGATGGAGAGCTTGCAGGGTTTGATCTGGAAACAACAAGAAATGATTGGTGGCATGGAAAGAAGATGTTGCAGATGTCTTCCAGCTTTGTAAAGGAACATGTCTCACAGAGAGAGAGAGAGAGAAAGAGAAAAGGATAAAAGAAGAACTCTGGCTTCAGGCATTGAT
The DNA here is from genome assembly GCF_036884655.1 of Musa acuminata AAA Group. Classification (NCBI taxonomy): domain Eukaryota; kingdom Viridiplantae; phylum Streptophyta; class Magnoliopsida; order Zingiberales; family Musaceae; genus Musa; species Musa acuminata. The sequence continues at coordinate 43,152,013 of NC_088335.1, forward strand.
GTGTGAGTAACAAAAATACTAATCCTCTTAAAGTTTTGCAAGCATCACTGCCCTAAGACACCAACCAAGAAGGCAGAAGAGAGAGAAGAATAAAAAGAAAGAACTAACTAAATGATCATGCATTAATTAATTCACTGCAAATATCAAGAACTTGAGAATCTAGAAAAAATCATGAAACAATAAAAATTCTAATATACCTTCAAAAAGCTGAAATTTGAATTGTTATGCTTGTTTCAGTGCAACATAAACAGATATCATCATGAAAGATAGCATCAATCTGATATCTTGTCCTCATAAATTTGTTGTATTTCTTTCATGAATCCAATCATGGTGATGTGTACAAATCCATTAGATGTTGATGAAGCAATTTGATGGAAAGAAAAGGTCTTTGTTTTGTGGTTCTTTCTAATGCAACCAAGTGATTGTAGAGATCCATTGAACTAATAATAGTGGGTCTAATTACTTGGAATAAATAGTGTACGTAGGGAACAACAACTCAATATACATGTAGTGTCATTCTCTTGTTCGAATGTTCCCAAGTGTGATGTTTCGTGTTATATTCTGCCTTCTAATATACCAAAAAGGCAACTATAATCTTTGATGCTATCACTAGCCTTGCGGCATCAACATGACACCTTGCAACAAAAAAAGTAGATAGAGAGAGTGAGAGAGAGAGAGAGAGCACGTGACTTGCAATTTTGGTGGGAAAGATGTTGATACAAGATCGATAGATGGTGTGGACCTATTCATGGCTTTCTTCTTGGTTACCTATGCATACTCTCCTCCACATGAGACTCAAGAAAAATGATGAAAGAGAAAGAATGCAAGCGTCCTTTTCGGCACAAGCCTCGAGATGCCCATGGTTCTCTCTCTCTCTCTCCCTCTCTCTTTAGAGAGAGAGAGAGAGAGACCCTTGTCGTTGTGGTCCTCAAGAACAATGACTAAAGAATGGTGGTAGTTGAAAATATGGAGAGTTATATGGGTTCCATTTTTTGCATCATTCGATTTATTCGACATTTTTAAACTGTGTTTTCATATTCTTTCAATTAAACTTAAGATGGATTCAATTAAAATAATAGATTCCTAGTAAAGATCTTGATTTAGCTAGCTAAATTGTTAGTCAAGCTCCAATTTGGTTAAGTTTATGGATACCCTACTCATTATTAAAGATAATTATATATATATATATATATATATATATATATATATATATATACATATATATATATATGTATATAATTTAATTAAATGGATTCAATAACATCAAATTGAATTTAGATTCAAATTTGAGAACTCAAGTAGTTAGTCAAATATAGTTATGATTTATATATGATGATATTTATTGGTCCGATTTACAACATTAATTCATAATAGGGTTTGAAACCTAATCTAACATATTTCGCAAGATAAAGGAACAATAAAATAATCGAAGATATGGGCATGGTTTTAACTGAGATATAATGTTAGAAATCATGGAAATCTTTATGACACCATGAAAATGTACTTTTTCAATATTTTTCACTCAACTATAATGAAATCAAATAATAATTTTTATTTTTCATCTATTTTATATGAGACTTTGTGTCATTACCTCCCAAGACTTAACTAATAGGTTATTAAAATATTGCAAGAAGATTTTGGATTGACATAGGTTTCACAAAGCACTTGCATGGAGTGAGTGACAACATACAAATGCACAAGTTCTTTTTTTAATATGATGAAAGAACATTAAATGTCTTATTATCTCTAATTTATTTAATATAACATTAATAGTGGGACAAGACCAAATGAAAAACTTCATTTAATCTCCTTTATTTGTGGATAAAATGAAGGGTAGTACTATCTTCTGAAGAAAAAAAAATCAAATTTATCCTTCTTATAATTCAAAAAAAAAAAAGATAGATCCCATGCACAAAGGTTCCAACAATATAAGATCTAAAGAAGAGTAATGTACATAATCTGACTACTAATAATATATTATTACTTAAGAAATTTACTGTTCTATTGAGTGCACAAACATATAAGCAAGCAAAAAATACACTTACAATTTCTAATTATAAGAAGAAAAGAGGATTATTTTGTGATTCTTTGACTATCAATTCTATGGTGTTACTTGAGTTAGGAAACAATTCGATTTACAAGGTCAAAATCAATGTCAAAATAACAAAGGGTTGGAAAGACATCACCTTCTCCCTCCCCTCCCTTGCAAAGTTCCAAGCAATGGGGTGGGGAGGCAGTGAGTTGAAGGGAAGCAAAAGTAGTGATTACACACACTAAGAGCAAGTGTGGCCCGTCCTCACGTGGCTTGGTTGTCTCCTTGCCTTTTGGACTCCGTCCTTCTCCCTCCCTACGCAGCTTTCAAGCACAAATAATTATTGTAACGTGGCCAAGCTTTTTACTGCATTGTGATGATGATGATGCTCTCTCTCTCTCTCTCTCTCTCTCTCTCTCTCTCTCTCTCATTATTCTTTTGTACGTGAAGAAAACATAAGTTCCTTGGAAAATTGTTGTTTAGCAAATGTTAATCAAGATTAGTGTTGGTGGTGTTGAGTAATAATTATATTATTCTGTATAATATGGGTTCAGTTAAGTTTACAATCAGTGCCATCTGATTTTTAGAAGAGTGTAGTCTTTGGACTAAATTTTTGGCGTATCCAATCTTTTTTTTTTTTCTTTTTCTTTTGTTCATGGATTGATCAAATCTTAGCATTACAAACAAACATTATAAAATAACTCTTCTTTCTCCAATCCTCTCTCTTTTGGTATTAAAACATTTGTTTAATTCTTGACGATTGTATGTCCAAAAATAGCAAAGATATATCTTAGACGATTGTCTAGTCGAACATTATCATAATATAAAAATATATATTTTTAGGACAATATTACGCATATCTATATTTTTAAAATTTTAACTTATTTATGTTTTAATTGGATGTTGGATCTTTTTTACTGTACTCACAAATCTTTCATCAATTATCCTTCTTCTTAATCTTAATCATTTTAAGACTTGTACATTTAAATCAACAATAGAATTATGGGGCTAATGACTGTTTCATGAGTAGCATTAAGGAGAGGACAAACTTGGTTGAGTAAAAAACACTTGTGATCCTAATTAGATTTACCAAAATTTGGCATAAGAATATGCCACAGTCCTCTTCAACAATAGAAGGATATGGAATTCCCTGATCACATTGCTAGATGAGAATAGATGGACAAACAAATTGAGTAGCTGATGATGATGAACATTGATTTATGACCTTTATTTGTTCTCTTTGCCTCTTGTTCATTTTGGTTGTCATTCCAAAATACACTCACTTGAGCACTAAAGTTTCACAACTAGGTTTTCACTACTAGAGATAGATAGCATATATATTAGGCAGCCTCTTTCAATCTTTTTCCTTGATGCAAACTTCCCATCAACCATGGAGAATTACATAGCTCCTTGTAGGCCAATCTCTATGGATCATGACATCCGAAGCTATGGAAACAAATTATTTCTTGAGATGCAATCTTTCAAGATCATGAAAACACACACATCAAGATATGGATCTTGACCTCCTTTTTCCCACCATACCTTGAGTGGTGGCTCTATCAAATTTAGATGATCCATCCATCTAACCACCTTTCCTGAGTCCAAAGTATTAGGACTTGCCTACCTTTCAAGCAATCACAAATTTTGTGCACTTTGTCAAAGATGTGAGACTTCTATATTGGATTGACAATTACAGGTCTAAAAGGTGATTATCTTAATCCTTAGGTTTTAATCATCTACGGAAAATTGCCGATGAGGGATTAGCGGTAAAGATTAGCTTTGGCTTTAACTTAAAGCTTCATAGTACCATAGCCATGAGGCACATACTAACTACTGAGATGCACATTTTCCACCTTAATTTGTTTCTATTACTAACAATTCCAATCATCCAAAATTCCACTCAATCTTTGATGATTGCTATAAATTCCTTCCACATAGTGGTTGTGACTCACTATGCCAAACAACATGAGTTTTGCCCTACATGTATAGCTTTTTCCAAGTCCCAAATGTAGGGATTTTGACCCACCCCAGCTTTGTTGGTTGGCCATTCAATTCAGTGATGCAAGTCCCAAGATAAAATATTCCTTGCTAGTAATTCATGGTTGTTACCATCAATCATTGTTGACTAACTAAAGTGAGAATATCTTTGTGCCTTGGGTTTTGTGTTGTCTTGGAAGAGATAGTACATTTCAGTCTGGAGTAATTTTTGTTTTTTCTTGGCACTTGTGATGTCTAATTGAAAGGGGAATAAAGTTTCCAAGATTAAAATAGCATTGATTTTAATTGAATTGTATGAAGATTGTTGCTTAAGCAAATGTGGAGTTGACTGCTACACCCAAGCTTTCATAGTTTGATGTTGATAGAGCACCTGCCACTCATGCAACTGAGCATGGAATGATTTCCATGCATTTTTGTTCTTTGATTTATTGAAAATAAAATTTTTAATCCTTTGATATTTCCTATCTCCTACAGAACAAATAATTATACCACAAATGACATGAATGCACCACTTTGGCATTTCATTAGCGCAAATGACATGACATATTAATAACTCTATATCACACTTAACACCAAATGTGTAAAATAAAGGTTAAATCTTAAATATGTTATTTACCATCAAAGAAACTAAATAAATAAAATAAATTCAGATTTATCACATATTAAATGCTCAATCTTGATGTCTTATTCTTCATAATGAGTTACTTTTCGGATCATGTCGTCGATAAGAAAAAAAATTACACACAAAAGTAATCTATTTATTTGTGAGATTATAAATTGAACCTCACAAATATCTTATAATTAACCCAAATAACAATCACTCAGCCACATTACTCATGCAAGGTGACCAAACCAGCCATGCTATACAACACCATCCACTCTTTCTCATGCATGCATGTTGTGGTCACAACATAGAAAGTGTATGCTTTAGCTACACCAATGATTCAAGTTGCAGACATCTCATCCACATGCACACCTTCCATGGGTCCACCAGCATTTTCCACAGTGGCCAGTTCTTCACATGCATGGCCTAACTTTCCACCTTTGCTCCTCAAACCTCACTTCACAGGCATGCAGTTGTAGTTCCAACTTCCAACATCAATGGGAGCCACATGATATAGATGATTCCTGTGCAAGTGTGCTCTTGTTGGAATTGGGCTTCACTCGCCAAGCACCCACCATGGGCTGACAATAATGCAGATATGGATAAGGTCTGGAATCTTTGCATGAACAAGCATCTGATTCATGGCCATAATCTGTCTTTGCAACTTTGTTCCAATTACAGCTTTAAAGGTATTAGAGGCTCTACTTGTGCTACCAGAATAATTTTCAGATATTGATAATCTCCTCTAAAAGAACATCCTTTGTATATAAACACAAACATTTGCCACCATGATCAACTGGCAAATTCAACATCTGGTGTATCAAGGAGAACCTTCAAGAAACTTATTTTTAATATCTTGATGCTGTAATATAATTCAATAAAAGAGATGCTTACCTTGGACAAGCAAACTCCATTCATACAATGTGATTCATCATGCAATGGAACTCTCAACCAAGGATAGCCAGCCTTCTGTATACTCAGCTACTCTATCATCTGCTACATGACTACCTTAATCTTTATAGAATCAAGTTCTTGTGCATAACCAATAGCTAACCAATAACTTTTTAAGTCGCAAGCATTGATGTATAAACAATCCATAAAAATATACACAGTTAAAAAAAAAGTAGATTTTCTTAATAGCTTATACAAAGGAGGGAAAGAAATCAGCATTCTACTTGATGTTTCAGATCATTCTACCAATACGTTCCGGTACAGGAGTCATTAAAAACACTTTGTATTCACCCACAACATGGGGCTAAACTCGACAAAGGATATTAAGATTTGCAACATGAAACAGATATCAAGATATACAATCAATCTAGCAACAGAATTAAGTGACAAACCTTATAAAGATAGCTATTCAACAGGAAGTTTACCAAGACAAAAAGGGTATAGGAAAGCAATACCAGCAATTATTTCAAACATTTGAAGAAAAAAGAAAAGTCAGCTCGATTGTACATTCTACGGAGTTTCTCTTTATTACAAACTCAATATCTTCCTAAAACATGGTCAATAACCACAGGGATGTCACCTGAGATAAGTGTCAAAAATCCTGAAGGCCATCTGGTGCTAAGGCAGCATGTGACAGCAGCACGGAGTTCCTCTTTATTACAAGCTCAATATCTTCCTGATACATGGTCAATATCTGCAGGGATGTCACCTGAGATAAGTGTTAAAAATCCTGAAGGCCATCTAGTGCTAAGGCAGCATGTCACAGCAGCATGAATACCTTCAGACATTTCAAAGCAGGACATCTAAGTCAATTCCATGGAAAATTTCAACGTTGGAATGTTCTTACCAACTGATAGCAAGTCTCTTGAAGACTCAAGCTTTGCAGCAGCCAACAGTCTCCAAATCAACTTTGCCCATTTACTTGTTTGGGGTTGTTTTCCAAGTTGACCTTGTTATGTCCAGACCAAGACAGTGCTTGATGACCCAATAAGTCTTAGAGCAATAATTCATAAGACTTGAAAAATCAAATAACAAACTGAAGAAAACACTTGATATATGTAAATTAACTAACACAATGAGATTCTATATTCAAGTAGATTTTAATACAAAGAGAATGATAAAGAAAATTTCCAGAGAAAAATAAATAACTGGGGGCTTCCAGTTTAACCCATCCCCTTAGCAATTAAGAATGCCAATCTAGCTGAGCCCCTATTCTTTTCCCAATATAGCCACTTTCCATAAGCTCATGCACCACATCAAAATTTTGATTTGATGTGTGTATATATTTTTCTTTTTCTCAACATTTAGCTTTATTGAGGACAACATCACTGGTCAAACTAAAAGCAGCCAGTTTTCTAAGTTTAGTTTTTTAATAAAGTTTTTGTACTACTTGTCACACCACTGATGCTAACTCATCACAACTACCCGGGACATGTATAGGTTTACTTTAGACATCTCCAGATCATTTTCAATTGTTTTTCCTCATTTTATATTCTATTGAAACCACACCTATTTATTCACAACAGATCTCTTATTCTATGTTTTCTAATGATCTCAGACATCCATTTTAACATTTATATTTCAACTACCAACTTTTGTGTGTATAATTTTCAAACTATCAAACATTCTAACCCATAAATCACGGCTGCCCTTACGTTGTCTTATAAAATTTTTTCTTTTAATCTAATGGGCCAAAAATGATCACACAAAAATAACTATACTTCTTCCCATTTCAACCATCTATTTTTATTATATGAATAACATCTTAAACAACCTCTCCTTACTACTGAATAATAATTCTAGAAATCATAAACTCTTTCTCCAGAAAACCTCTTGATCATCTATCATTAACTGTACTACTGATTTTTCTCTTGGTATTGATAAAGTTAAAAGATAATGAACTTTAACATAACTTTGTATAAGACTAAAGTACATTAACATTTTCAAAATAAACATTTATAACACAAACTAATACATTAGTATTTTTCAAAATAGCATATCTTGTACAAGATAATGATCATGAACTTTTCACATCATCTTGAATAAATATATCAAAGTAATGGAAATGTTGAACAAAAAAAAAATTGCTGCAGTGCTAAAGAAGTGAAATAATCAGAAGTTCAAGTCATATTTTAAATAATTAACAAAAAATATTATTTTCAATCATGTAAACTCCAGAACGAGAACTGATTGAGGACTTGATTCTATCTCCAAAAATGTTGCAGAGAAGAATAGTAATTTGATTATCCATTAAAAGTTAAAGATAATGCACATATATTTAAATTAATTTATATGTGATCTTTCATTCTCTTTTTTAGTTACACTAATCACCGCTAGGGCAAATCTGCTGCAGTTTGAAACAATCCAAATCACCATCATCATCTGTTTATCCTTAAGTAATAAAAACTTGTAGCGATCGTCATTAAATGAAGATCAAGCTATTTATGACTAAAGCCTAGTCCTTATGCAACTCAACAACTAGCTGGGGTGAAAGCACAAAAGGTGCCAAGAGTCTAAACAACTCAATCGCATGTGTGGAATGGGTATAGGTGGGTGGCTACATTCCTCAGCAGCCAGCCATGAAACTTTCAACACATATGTCTTATACTGGAACACACAGTTTGAAGGTGACATTACAAGTTGAACCCACATGTTAAATTACTTGGCTCTCCAATAGTTAAACCATGGATTCAACTAAAAGAGTCCTCAGATATCACATATTAGTTTAATATCATGAAGCAACTAATTATAATTTACAAAGGATTTCAAACTGGACAGTAGATGCATTAATTACACAATGATACAATTATGAGCTCATGGAGGATCTACATCCATATATCATAGGTCAAAAGCCAAGATCTAGCACAACACCACCTAAAGAAATGATGCTGACTCCAAACTTAAAATCAAGTTATATTTCTAGAGAATGAAGAAGATATCAGAGAAATCATTCACAAATTACAAAGATCAATATATTTAATAATATCAATTAGATTAATGATAAACTAATGATTTTGTGTCATATACTTTCAGCTTCTTCCAGAACATGTTAGTACTCTACAAGTGAAATTTAGAATGTATGCAAGTACATTTCAATCCCCCATGCATCAATGGGTCTATATATCATTCATGTCGAGGATAACTTGCATTGCTGCATGAAACAGAACAAGATTAAATTACATGTAGCAATAAACCCAGCAACTTAATATGCCAGTGATTGCTGTAAAAAATACTTTATATGCCTATAAGATAGGTCAAAGCCCATAGTTCTATTATGATAGATCTCCATCCTTGCTGGAACATGTAGCAAGCAGCCCTAATTAGTTATGAAAAGCAAATAGAGACAGGCAATCAAACAAACAAGTCTACACCAATGATAAGCATACGATCCTATGAGTGAAAAAGCATAAAAAGAGCAAAGTATTGATGTTTACAAGCATTGAGAAAAATAACAATAAGGACAGAAACATTAACAACTATTTACTTTCAGAAGTCAGGATAAACAGCTTATGAGAAGCAATAGTTGCAAACAACAACACTAGTCATGAACAGTTAATTGACATACATATTCAAAGATGGATGATGCAAGCAACAAAAAAAAAAAAAAAGAAATCCTTTCAATTTCATGTGCTATTAGAGTTGCTGCTTCCACGTGACCATCTTCGGAGAGCAGATACGACCAAGTTCCCACCAGTGGAGAAACCTATCCGGGTCTTCCATGGCGGCAATCTAGAATTACTGCTGGATGGAAGAAGATCAACAGCACCAATTTGATCAATCAACTGCTCATTATTCTCAAGAATTCTACTCTCACTCAGACTTGCCTCTTGCTGCTCAGTTGGTCCAATGACATCCAAGTTGACTGCCAGCATCCCTACCCTGCGTGCCATCAACCAGTCTGCACATCCTGGCGTCACTCCACGGCACTTTTTCACCTTCACCTTCACCAACTTGGGGCAACCCTCTGCAAGGGCTTCCATTCCCTGGTCAGATACTGGGCATCCTTTGATACAGAGCTTCTTCAGGGACATACATTTGGAAGCAATACAAGTGATCTCAGCATCACCAAATGTATCACTGCTACAAAGGGCAAGGCGCTCCAAGTTGCGGCAATTACTTGCTATAAGCCCTAAGCTTCGGGCTGTTGGATTTACCCCAATAAGCACCAACTCCTGAAGGTTCGAGCACTGCCTTCCGACAACTATGAGGCCCTCATCACCAATCCGATTGGTCTTCCACCCGTCAATGTGAACCTTGCGTAGGCGGTGACAACGTTCAGCAACGGTGGCAAGCCCAGCATCTGTGCATTCCGGGGTCTTTACGAGGTGAAGGATCTCGAGATTGTTACAGGAGGAGAGGACGGCAAGGCCACGATCACTAACCTGGAGCTTCTCAAGGTGGACCTCGATTATTCCAGTGACCTTATCAGCAATATCCTTGAGTAGCCTGTCCCAGTCTCCGGTACATCGGATGAGCCTTAGGGTTTTGATGTTCGGGGATCCGGCGATGAGTGGCGCCAAGCACTGACCATTATAGAGCTCTTTCAGACACATAGATCGGAGGGAGGCGGCGCCGACAACAGCGCCTTCTGTGGCGAAGGTGTCGGGGAGGCCACGGAGCCGCTTGATGGATAGCTCCTCCAACAGAGCGCAGCCCCGTACGATAGTCTCAATGCCACTGGAGCCAAACGTACACGAGCCAACGGAGAGCTTGCGGAGGCCAGGGCAATGTTTGGCGACGGAAGCCATGCCGGCATCGGTGACGGCACGGCATGCCCGAAGCTTCAGGCGGGTGAGGTTGGGGCACCGGACAGCTATAAGCGCGATCGCCTCGTCGCCGATGCTGTCGGCTCGGCGGTCGCACTTGAGCGCCAGCTTGGAAACGGCGTCGAAGCGAACGAAGATGGCCGGCGCAGCCTCCAGGAGGGCGGCCCGGGCGTCGAGTGCAAGGCGGTGGCGGCTCTGCCCCTCGACTGCGACCCACCTCCGGCACACCAGAGAGCACCGCTTCCGGTCGCCGGCTCCTAGGAACTGGAAGACGAGGGCGAGGCACTCGTCTGGGAGGTCCGAAGTGTGGTCCCTAGCCGGAGAGGCCCCGCCGATCGGCGAAGTGGCGTCTCCCTCAGTCATCGCCACCGGCTGCCTATTTGCCGAGGCGCCGGAGGAGGAGGCAAAGGAGTGAGGTGGCTTAGCGCGGCGACAGGAGGAGGAGGAGAAGAGGGGTATGGCGGATGGGGTGGAGGTGGATTGGCCCATCCAAGGCGGCCGGATTGGGGAAAAGCGATCGGCGCTCTGATCTGAACTCTCTCTCACAACAACGGAACCGGAATGAGCGGACTTGAAAATCGGGATTCCAATCGAGGCCATAAGTCCTATTAAATCCGATTATATATATATATATACGCATATATATATATATATATATATATATATATATATATATATATATATATATATATATATTACTGCTTCGTGTCTTAACGTAAACGACACTATCTACATTCGTTGAGAATTATGACCCGTTGATCGAATCGTGACTTAACTGGCGCCACTCGTCTTCAGCGAACAAAGGGCTCGGCGTCAAAGTTAGACGCGGGGACCGCGTCGAGCTGACTCAAACGGACGGCGGTGATGAGTGACGAGAGCGGCAAAGATGGGCTCGGACGAATAGGACCGTAGGATCGAGTTGCATTCGACGTGATAATCGACACCCAAATGAATAATTTTTGGATAAATTATATATATATATATATACATAATTTTTTGATAAATTCATCATTAGTCGTTGATAACAACTATAATAACAATTCATTGTTGTATAATGCGGATAATTTCTTGCCATTGAACTATATTTAAAATATTGTGAGTTTTCTTTATGTGTCATATGTATATTTGTATAAATATGGAGTTAATATCTATCAAAACTTGTGATGATAAGAATATTAAGGGTATTATAAAGATTATATATAATTTAATATATTTTTAATTCAAAATAACTAATGTGAACGATAATTATCTAAGCAAATTTAATTAGTCATTTATTCAATATTGTAATGTTAGATAGTCAACATATTTGGTGTTTCATGACACTCTAATGCTACATGATTGACACTCGAATATTATATAATCAATAATGCTATATGGCTAACACTTCAATATTATATTTTTAATATTTTACTATCGTATGACTGACATGATATCATCCCTCGAATGTTATCAATTATATTATGATTATCACATATTTTTTGAATATTATCAATCATGTCATAACTATCATATGTTCTCCCATATTTCTCGTGTTTAGCATAATAATTCCACTAGGGCTAAGAGGAGTACATAATCATCTCGATATCAATGTGCATTTTCGAGTACGATGATCATAAATTCGTATTATAAAAAACTCCCTTATGTGCATTTCTTAATACATAAGAATATTCCTCAAACCGTAAACTAATTCAAGTAATAGAGAGATTTTATCAGATATATTAGAATAAAAGAGGGTTTGATATTTTTTTTTTTTACACAAATCAGAGATAGATGTGGAATAAAACCCTAGTTAACTCTAAATCGAGATGTTTATAGAGATAATTATATTATCATGTGTTATAAAATCTTTTTTCCTATTATGACTATAACCTTGTGATTGTGATGTTCTATAGCTAATTAATGCTTCAACTGTCAAAATCCTTTTCTTTACCCCTCTATTTTGACTGTAATAATTGATTTGGTCATATTCAATATTCAATATGCACACTGTTTTTGACTTCTACATAAGCCAACAAGTCAACTTTGAAAATCAACTCAAGTTGTCTTCACGCAACTTAGGTCACGAATTTTTGAACGAATGATGTGATATATAAAATATTAATCGGTTTTATTTTATTTAATCTTATATATATATATATATATATATATATATATATATATATATTTTCAATCAATCAGTCACCCCAAATTAGTTAATCAATAGTTAATTAACTAAATTTAGTCAAACTTGTCTTATCAATACAAGAAAATATTCTCTTCATTAACCCCCTATAATAAAAGACTCATACTCATAGGAATATTTTTACTCTCACATCAATTCACATACTAATTTGAATATGGAAGGAATATTATTTTGACCAATAGTTTTAGACATGACATAAGAATTATAAAAAAAATATTTTGAGAGAATTATCGATGATTTAATTTTCAAGTATCACAATTATTGAATTCAATTTGGGTCAAAATCAATATTCGTTTATTAAACTATGGATCGAAGAAGAGAAAGAAAGAAGAGAGAAAAGTAGGAGTGACTTTAGAATCAGTCGGTCAAAGAATTGGCATCGAGTGGAATTTTCTATTCCACACTTTTTGATGTGTTTATTGGAATATATTGTACAAAGAGATTAAGAATTCAAATCACGACAAGTTGATCACCTCATTTTCCTTGGTAGGGGTTTATTGCCTTTGACCACATAAACATGCAACACTCTTTCAATCGTATTACACGATCCTTCTAATTTGAGCGAGTCAAAGTCAATGTGCCACTTGGAGTGCTTCATCATGCTTATGGATTCATCTTAGTGGCACATTTGGTTAATTGTTGTCATTAGATTTCTAATCGAAACTAATGATATTGATATCTTAAGATTAGTTGGATAGTTAACTTGAGTTGTTTAGATATATGTTAATCTTAATGTAAAGTGAGACCCCTTATTTTAATGTGTTTCATTTAATGGTCACTATTAATATTATTTCATTTTTTTATTTGCTTCAAAACACTATTAATATTATTCCATTTAATGATCGTAAAACAATTTGATTTCATTCATAGTCGAAAAATATATTAGCAAAAATATTTGTCAAGTTTAAATATTTTAGCAAATTTAACCACTCAATTGGGAATTATATTTTCTTGTATAATCTTGGATTCCAAATTAATATGTGACTCAAAAAAATTAATCATTTGGATCACGATGGTTTTGACACGACCCACAATTAGAACTCTCTTAACGATAAACTTAACATGTAATTGAGAGTTCAAAACATCCTCTGATAATTTTTACATATAAAATATTAGTACGATAATATTATACAATATTCACTTATTGTTTGAGGGTTTGAAATGTTATTTGATAAATTTAAGACATAATATTAGTTATCAAAAATTGAAGATTTAAAATTTCATTCGATAAATTTTAAAGATGTCGACTAGCAATATTTATCATTTACGTTGATTTATCACCAAATCTCATCTTATAGTTTATCTTTGATCAAAATAATTTAGCTCCTAATATTTATATATTATTTCTTTTGTTAGCATCGATCTATTAACTCTCATGCTAATAAAAAGATAGATATATCAAGATTTAGCCTTCCACTAATTGACATCTTTGTTAAGCAAATTATCGATAAGAAAAAAAATAAAGAAGAATAAGATTATTTTACTTACCCTTTAATCGGATTATTTTATTTCACGAGAAAAAATTGGATTTCGAAAAGAAAAAGATAATGGATTCGGGTACATATAAATATAGTCGGGTTTTCTGATGAGATTTGCGGGTCCAATTGGATCGGATTCCTATACGCAGGCCCGATCCATTATAACAGTCGTTGAGCCCATCACCCCTCTTCGCGGTTTTGCCGCTGTTGCTACTACAGCCTTTGCCCTTCTCAGCGACGGTGGCGATGATGGCTTCTTCCCGCACCGCTCTTCGCCTCCTGTGGGGAGTCCCTTTTCTGCGCGCATCCCATAAGGAGGAGGAGATCCTAAGGACATCGAGCCGATCGGGATCCTCATTAAACAGGTACTTGTTTGTCGGCCACATTCTCCTTATTATCATTGGATGCTATTCGAGAGTAGGTGGAATCCAAGTAAAGAAATTGAGGCTATACAGATTTCGTGGACGGCGAGTTGGTCTCAAAAATGAATTCTTTGATTTTGCTCGCGGGAGTTCTTGGTTTGTTAGGGTACATTTACTGTCGGATTCAGTTTCAATAGGCTTAGGATTCAAACCATAGTTCAATTAGATGACCTTGGCTTGCTTTCACTCTCGGCTCGATGGATCGCCGATTCCAATTGTTATTTCAATTGGATTTTGGGATCTACAGTGAATTGATGATTCATAGTTTGGAAACACGGCCTTGTAGAGGCTAAATTGTTTGTTGCTTGCACTAGTCAGCAATGGCTCTTCCGAGGGAGATGGCTTGTAAACGTCTTGATTCTTATCTACAGAGAAACAACAAAGGAACCAAAACCTTCCCTTGGAACAAACATCAGATGGTTCTTTTGGATTGTAAATATTATCGACTTGGGATTCTGGTCAGTCTATGTCATTGAGATTCAACAGATACATGAAGTTGGAAGAAAGTTATGTATTTGAGGATTTGTCAGTCTTGTGAGCAGTTAACCTTGTGGTTAAAGAGATGAGTTGATCATCCTTTCATCCAAAGTTTGTGGTCGAATTCCAGGAGTTTTCAACAATTTTTTTATGTGGCCAAGTATATTGATTTGATTAAAGAAAATAATGAACAAGAACTCAATGAAATGTCTAAAATGTAGTCTCTCCTATACAATTAGAGAAGCGATTTCGTTACTCGAATCAACCTGACCATTGATTAACCAACCCGAGGCAAATAGCAGTTGTTGTTCAACCTACATATAACAATTGGCATATCAGGTCAAGTCTGATGTGCACAAAGTTATAATTTCTAGACATCAGGTCGACAAGTCATTACCATGTATCTAAGGTAGCTTTCGATTAAAGCTTATGAACAAAAGCACTTGATCACATATAATTAGAACACACAAACATCTTGTTGACTTACTAATGCTGATGAGCATTGCATTGACCTATATAGTCAACACTCAGTCAAAGTCTAGTCTCCTGTACGATCCAAAACTTACATTTTGTGCATGTTTAATATGAACTGAAGTAGAAGTCAAATGGATGAATAACCTAGTCCTGTTAGTTGACCAGAACCTCATCTCTCTTGCAGAGAGCAAAAATGATGGTTGGTTGGCCAACTCTCTTCACTGCTCCTGTCAAGAATAAATGGAAGGTGGGCAAACAACCACCAGAAGGAAGACAAGAATATAAATTCTTAGCTATTAGATTCCCAGCAATTGGTACATGAATTGGTGGCATGAGGTTTCTTCTCTTGGATTGTCCTCTGTTCCTCCTTCATCATTAATGTGATTCCTACATGCATCCATACCAAAGATTCGATGCAAGAAACAAACTCTGGTGGGGAGACTAACAAAGTATAATAGACTTACATCATGTTTGTGTTTTATCAGAAAATATAACTTTTCTTGAACCGAGTTTATGAACACAAAATGGTTTCACACACAAAAATCTCACAAATCCTCTTTGCTCATGTGAGGTGTTCACATCACCTCCTGAGGAGATCCAAGTCAATATATATCATCTTGTGACAGGGACAATCATAAGTCCAAGGAAAGTATAAACAAATGTGGGCAGATATGTGCTTACAGCAGAAAATATGGAAATTGTTGTTTATGAGAGCTGATGGGGGAACAGATGATATTGGAGTTGATAGAGTCAGACCTACCAAATGTATGACATCCTGTTCAATTATTTAAGCATCATGAGATGGTGGTGTTGCATGCCAAGATGATAAAGAATGCTTGCAGGAAATATGGTTTGTTGAAGTTTTGGAGGAATAAAGCATTAAAATTATGTCTGGTAGGCTTAACCTAATCACTGATGATGATTAGAAACTCCTATAATTGTTTGGATCTTTGTCCCATCAAATTGCCTTTTTCTTCTTTCTTCATCCTGTATGCCTTCCCATTTTTTAAGGCCATTCATGTACAGTACAGTACAGTACAGTAAAGATGATGAAGTCCAGCTACTGTTACAAGTGAGTTGGCCCCTTTCACTATGTGACTTCACTGATAATCCAATCTAAATAAATTTCATCACCATGATCTTTGACATGCACAGAGAAATCCCACTAGTGCAGTCTTCTGATACATGAGCTAGTCATGTGGCCAATCTTTCCCCACAAGAGAAGTGAGAAGGAAAAAGCAGTAGCTTTCTGAGGAAAGATTGGCGGATGCTCATCATGAGTCCAGGGGAGAGTAGTACTTAACTTTACTCCTGGCCGTAGCCACACCAATTCCTGCAAGCAATCAATTGCATTACCTGTTCTTCATAGGACAGGAGAGTCAGCTGGCAAATGCTGTTCCTTACAGTGATCAATGTGCGGAAGTCTTTTTCCTATGTCCAGTTGCAGGCACAAATGTGCCATCTTCCAACCAGGAATAGAGGTTTATTCCATGCATTGATTCATGTCTCCCTGATAAAACCCTTCCACTCTCCCAAAAACGAAAACCTGTATTCCTTTGTTGCAGTAGGTGATTTGGTGGACTTGTAAGCTTCAAATGATGATGAAGAAGAAGAAGAAGAATATGTTGTTGTGTGGACCGCCATCATCTCTGCAATCACCAGCTTCGCATGGTGTCTACAGAGAATGTGAACGCTGAGCAACTCTTCCATGGGAGTTCACAGCACATGTTAAAGGGAAGAGAAAGAAACGCGCAAACACTTACATTCCCTCCCCCTTCCTTTTTCTCTTCTCATGTGTCCACTGACACATGTCTCTTCTCCCTCCTCTTTCTCTGTCTCCCTGCGTGCTCAGCCATTGGCCATATGATTTAGGTAACTTGAGCCACAGGTAAGAGCAGTTTGGCTCAACACTATAAAGCAGCAGCACTTTTTATGAAGGGTTCAGAATTCAGACCATGAGAAGTCCTTTGTGTGAGCTGTGTTCTTATTTTATAGCTTCCTACAGTTGTTTCTTCCTGGCTGTACTCTTTCTATATGCCAGGATTTGTTGAACAACTCCCTCCTCCTTTTCTTCTCCTCCTCCTCCTCCTCCTTCCCACTGAGATATGAGCTGCTTCAAGGCACCACTATGAGTCCAAAGTGTAATGGAACTGCTGCTTTACTGCTGTCTTCGCTTCTTCTGCTCCTTGAGCTGGTGTTGGGTCTCAACCATGATGGCGTGCTGCTGCTCCACTTCAAGTACTCCATCGTCTCTGACCCCATCGCTGCGCTTAGAGACTGGAACTACGACGACGCCACGCCGTGTTCGTGGAACGGCGTCATGTGCATGGGCTTCCCGGACGCCACCACCACCCTCAACTGGACTGCTACCAGCTTTAATGGGGATGGCCAGGCCTCGACCGCTTCGAGGGTGATCGGTTTGGTGCTTCCTAATTCTCAGCTATTGGGCCGCATTCCGCCGGAGCTCGGCCTCGTCGAGCACCTCCGCCACCTCGACCTCACCGGGAACGCCCTCAACGGCACCCTCCCGCCCTCCATCTTCGACGCGTCGGAGCTGCATGTGCTGTCGTTGGCCAACAACGAGATCTCCGGCGAGCTCCCTGAGCTCGACGGCCGCACGAGCAGCCTCCAGCTGCTAAATCTCTCCGACAACGCATTGGTGGGCACGGTGCCAGCCGGTCTTAGCCTTCTCCCGAACCTCACCGTCGTCGCCCTTGCCAATAATTACCTCTCCGGCGAACTCCCTGGAGGCGGGCTCGGCAGGATTGAGTACTTGGATCTGAGCTCCAACCTCATCAATGGCTACCTGCCGCCGGATTTCGGGGGGCAAAGCCTCCGGTACCTGAACTTATCTAACAACCGGATCGACGGCGTGATTCCGCCGGAATTGGCATCGAAAATTCCGGACAACGCCATCGTGGATCTCGCATTCAACAACCTCACCGGAGGAATCCCACAGACCGGAGCTTTCGCCTCGCAGGAGCCGGCGGCGTTCGCAGGGAATCCTGATCTTTGCGGGAAGCCGCTCAAGAATCTCTGTACGATTCCTTCCACCCTCTCCAATCCTCCCGAAACCCCTTCGGCGCCCAAGTCTCCTCCGGCCTTCGCGGCGATTCCCAAAAACGCGGCGGAGGGAACTTCCCCGTCCGGCAGCGGGCAAGCTCAGGGGGGACTTCGACCGGCGGTGATCATCGCTATAGCGGTCGGAGATGTCGTCGGCATCGGGGTTCTCTTCGCAGTGTTGTATTACGTGTACCATGTGAAGAAGAGGAAGAGACTACAGCAACAGCAGCAGCAGATGAAGGGAGTCGGAGCCGTTGGCATGAGGGAGGAGGAGCCACCGGCATCCTCCGAATCCAAAGGCTTTGGTGGGCTCTCATGCTGTCTAACGAAGAAGGGCGAGGAAGAAGAAGACAGCGAAGAGACCTCTGACTCCTCGGCCTCCGAAACAGAAGCAGAATGGGAGGGACCGCATGAGAAGGGAGCCAAGGGGGAGGCTGGCGGAAGAAACCCACCGCAGCTGAAGCAACAGGAGGCTACTCTGGTCGCTGTCGACGGCGAGACGGATCTGGAGATGGATACTCTGCTCACAGCCTCGGCTTACATACTCGGCGCCACTGGGTCGGGCATCGTCTACAAGGCAGTGCTTGCCGACGGCACCGCCTTGGCCGTCCGCCGAATAGGCGAGAGCAGTGCCATCGACAAGCTGAAGTACTTCGACGCGCTGGTGCGGAGCATCGCCAAGTTCCGCCACCCGAACGTCCTCCGCCTGCGGGGATACTACTGGGGCGCTGACGAGAAGCTCCTCATCCATGACCACGCCTCTAATGGCAGCTTGGCCAACGTCTCATTCACCAGTAAGTATCGCCATTACTCCTCTCTTTGATTCGCCAACAACTTGGTGCTCAACAGGGTGCGATCGTCGTTCTCAGAGAAGCCGGGCTCGTCGCCGTTTCACCTGAGCTGGGAATCGCGGCTTCGGATCGCGCGAGGAGTAGCACGGGGACTCGCGTACCTCCACGAGAGGAAGGGTGTGCATGGCAACGTTAAGCCAAGCAACATACTGTTGGACGCAGACATGGAGCCAAAGATCGGCGACTTCGGTCTCGATCGGCTTACGTCGGGCGACGGAGGCCACCGGCTGGGCACGTCGGCCCGGCAGTTCGGCAGCCAGCGGTCGGTTCAGTCGCAGAGCAGCTTGCCCGACCTGTCGCCGCCGGTGGCGGGAGCCAGCCCCTGCGGGTCTTCCTCCGCAGCTCCCTACCAGGCGCCGGAGTCCCTGCAGAACCTGAAGCCCAACGCCAAGTGGGACGTGTACTCCTTCGGGGTGGTGCTGCTGGAGTTGCTCGCCGGGAGGGTGCTGTCGGAGGCGGAGCTCGGTCAGTGGAACGGGGGGTTTGCGGGGGAGGAGAGGAGCAGGGTGGTGAGGGTGGCCGACCCGGGGCTGAGGGGCGAGGTGGAGGGCAAGGAGGAGGCGCTACTGAGCTGCTTCAAGCTGGGGTTCGCCTGCTGTGCCATCAATCCCCAAAGGAGGCCCTCCATGAAGGAAGCTGTTCAGGTGCTGGAGAAGATAGTCTCCACTGCTTCTTCTTCCTCCTCCTCCTCCTCGTGAGCTGCTGTAGACGTACAGTAACTCTAACCTAGTGAGTCTGTGTTGCCATTAACCTTTTTTCCATTGTAACGCCCACTGATTTGTTTGTGTTGATGTGTCCAAAGCTCGAGGAAGAATCTCTCTGCTGCTGTTGTGGGGTAATGCAGTGATCAGTATTTACTAGTTTTGAGGAAAAATCTCTGTTCTTTCTCTGTTTTCTTTGAAGACAACAAATTAACTATGGTGGTTAATTTGATTCACCTTTGGCACACATACAACCAAATCAAACTTGGGTTCATTGAGACATGGATGGAAAGCCTTGCATGCTGTTCTTGCTGAAGACTAATCTTTGTTGAAGGAACAATAATTGTCTTGAAGACCAAAACTCTTAACTAAATCAGAATGGTGGATTAAGTTGCTCCAGGTGCATTGCAGATGTTTTCTCTGAAGACTATCCAATTAAAAGAGGCTTAGGACCTAAATTTATTTGGTCTGGCCAAATCTAACTCATAGGTTTCTGGAATTGCAAGAGTACAATTTTTTTTCTGTATTATTGTATTTTCTTTCTGGGTTGGCTTAGGTTTCATGGAACTCAAAATTCACATACGATAGTCAAATAAATGGACGATAGTGTTGGAGTGGTTGAGCAACCCAACTCAATTTAGATTTGACTTGTATTAGAAGTCTTTGGCTTAGATTTGACTTGTACTAAGATCGATGTTAGTTGAGATTTAAGTTAGACTTATATTAGAATAGATTTTGGTTATTTCAGTTAGAGGTTGATTTTTTTTTTTTCGAGTTAATCTGAATGAAAAATTCTTCAAGTCAGACATCTAAACTCCTACAAAATTACGTTGAAGGCGTTTCTTATAAAGGTTATTTTAATTTTTAAGTTAGTAATCTAGTCGAACTAAAATTGTTTCGTTTCATGAGATGTACTTATGAGCTCCCTTTTATAGCGGAGGTTCAAAGCCATTACGTTCGCTTATTGCATTGTTTGTATAGTATGCGATTTGATCGTAACCACTGTTAACATGTGTCAAAGTATATTGTATAGAAAGAAAAAAAATGATTAGACCTTTTTAATCACACCCTTGCATGCCCATCTTTTATAATCGATCCTTCCTAATCCTAAACAAATAGGAAAATATTCTTTATATATAAAAGAAATATTTGAAGAATATTTTTTATTGAGATTTCGATCAACGTGGTATATTTGATTGGAAGTAAAATTTTCTCTCAATCCGAATCGAAGAATATCAATACTTAATCTGAATTGTTCGATCAATCCTTAGCAACTTAAAATTATTCTCTTAATCCTAAATCCACTCTCATGAATACTTTCCTAACAATTGTGAGACAAGCATTACGTACATGTCTTTTACAATGCTGCAATACGAAAGACCAACAAATTAAATGCATTTGAAACCAGAGGACCAAATAATCCCCTCTCGCATCAAATTCTCTACACGAAGCCTTATCTTGTGGTTATTATCTGTGAAGCCCTTATGCAGGCTTTTCATCATTTATGCATATGTATGGCTTAAAGGTTCAAATATGAACTCATGAAGTGATTGATTTCCATCTGCAAGTGTTATTCTTTCTTCCCTTCCCTTCCCTTCCTTGTGTTTTGCTTAGAATCATTCAGATCCACAAGTTACACATGAAACCTGCAAATCCAAGTTTGTGATGGTATGCATGCTTAGATGTCTTGTGTTACTTCAGAATGTGATAGGGGAAGTTTGTGAAAGGGTAACCAATGGGATTGATCATGCTAATTGCTGCTACATTGGCAACTATGTTGTTGTAGATATATTCAAATAATAACCTAAAATTTAATCTTTTATTGGCTTCAAAAGAGTCTTCATTTTTTCTAACAAATAATAAATAATAATAATAATAATAATAAAATCATAAGTCTCGATTATTTGGGTCGATTATTTGGATCAGTTTTCGTTATTGAGATATGTAAAAAGTTATATGTTTAGTTATATTTATATTACTTAGATTTTTATTAGAATATCTTTTTTATCTTTCCTCGTACTATTAATATTAATTATTATATCTTAATATGTCTATATTATCTTAAACGATTTTTTCGTATCTTATATTCTATTGAAACGAAACTCAATTGTTTAGGAATAAAAATATTTATTTTCTTATCTTTCCTAATAACTTCACGCATCTCACATTCTCATCTCGATAATATAAACTTTTTTATATTTTATTTTTTTAAATAAGATACTTAAATCTGTAAAACATTATTAGTCTCATAACTTGTTGGGTCCAGTCCATATGTGGGTTTGGACAATTGGGTCTATTGAGCCCAAATCAGTAATTAAGAGAGATAGGGCAAAATTGGGCAGCGTGCAGGGTGTGGGTGCGCACAATCAGCGTGCGTGCAGCGACGTGCTGAGAAAAAAAGAGGAGAGAGAAATAGAGAGAGAAAGTAAGGTTTCTGAGTTTTTCTGCTTGACGATCAATAGCCAAACGTTGTTAGTTTCGGCCCAAATTTTATGTGGAGAATCCTTGCAGCAAACTCTACAATCCTAATAGTGTTGATCTGCAGTTTACCCTCTCTAAGGTACTTTCCTACGATATTCACTCTGTGAGACCTAGAATTCTCTTTTGAGGAGATCCATCCTATGTGATGAAGATATGCTATCCTTGAGCCAAGATTTATGATCTTGATGTTATTCTGATCCTCTAGTTATTCTAGAGAAGACCTACTGTAAACCTGTTCTCATTATTATTGATAGTGGAAGTTTGAGGTGGACTACGGTCCCGTGGTTTTTCCCACATTGGGTTTTCCACGTTAAAAAGATTTGGTCTCACTGTGTGATTGATTTATTGCTCTATTGTTTATGCTGTGCTGATTGATTTAGCATTTTGATATCAAGTTGGTATTTTGATGAGAAACCTATTTTGATACACAAAGAGGGAAAAGAATTATTCCGCATTAACATGTTTCTTCCCAACACAACTACTGAACCAACTATCTTATAAAATTTTTCTTTTCATCTAAGAAGAAAAACTTTATAAGACAATTATAAGACAAAAAAATATTTTATGGATCTAAATAGTTAAAGAAACAACGAATATAAAAGTTAATGCATATTTTAGCTATTATTATTTTTCATTATTGATGCATGTTTTCTTTCCTTGTATTTCTTTTGGAAACTAAAAGGCATTTACATTATAAAATGTTACAACAATATGAGATTACTCCTTAGCCTTTTTAAAAGAATCATTTAATGAGTTTTTTACTTTGATATAATGAATTTTAAATTAGATAGTAAATCTAAATGATATTAGTTAGAAGTCACATACATGTAATTGCTTGCATATCAATCAAACCTAATATAAGGCTGTTAAGTTGTCGATTAAAACTATTATATACTATCGACTTATTTAAATCATAGTAATGCACGAATTTTGCTTATCTTTATCTCACACACGTAGGTATCATTCCTCGTTCAAAGAAAGTTCGATTTAACTCATTAAGAACGAGAAAGATATTCGTCAATCTTATTAATTAATATGCCTTACCTTGTCAAGTTAAGCACACTTTAGTTGTGGGTAATCAAATGTCTTAAGAGGTTAATTGTTGTTAGATGAATTCTCAGTGATGGAAGGACAAGAGAGATGTTTACCTACTCGAAGCGTTTGACTTCCTTTTCGGTGAAGTTTTCTTAATTTAATTAATATGAATAATATGTTTGACTAATTATCTATCTTTATTTTTTAGCAATATGCATATAATCCATAACTAATTGACATTAATATCCACCTTATAGAATAGTTAGTAATCCGACCAATTTGATCGAAAAAATGGAGAACTGTTATTTGATAGTAGTTTCCGATATTATTAAAAAAAAGTCTTTCTCTAATAAATCACTCTATTAAGGATGATTTATAAATTCAAGACAGTCGATTGGTCTTAGAAAAGATTGTTAATCAGAATCAATTCCATAAATTTAGGTATTTAATATAATTATTTTACGGATTTAATTATTTGTTCCATATCATTCTTTCCTTTATCGCTACTACGTTGACTAAAGTGTATATAAGGAGGTAAGACCTGAACATAGATAGGCATACTAGCTTTTTCATTCCTCGAGTTTTACGAGTTTTATGTGTTTTGACTTTTAGCAGTGCACCCACTTGTTTGTATATGGTATCTTATCTCTAATTTATTTAATATATATATATATATATATATTTAATCCTCTCTCTTGCTACTATTATTTTAAATCTCCTTCTATGTCATGGTTAAAGGTAGTATTATAATTTCTATTAAGTTTTATTTATTATCTTTTTATTAAATTATATGATCTTTTTCTAATTAGATAATATATATTATGGATATTATTAGATTCTAATTATGATTATCGATTAATAAAAATAAAATTTAATTATAATAAAATTCTTTAGGAGATTATCTTGATTTGAGAGATTCTCTTAATTATTTATTCGAGACCGTATGATATTACCTATAAAAGAATAGGACTTCCTAAAATGTAATAAAGAGATATAAAGATAAGATAATACAGGGATACGTAATATTGTTGAAAGATTTTAAATATTCTCTCATCTTCACTTTGTCCCTAATTCATCACTTATAATGGTCTTATGAACTATAGGAAAAGTGAAGAAGATTGGTCTAATTCTCCTTACAGATCAACATCATTATAACTTTTGGATCCTACAATGGTGGGCCCATAGATGATTGACATCAAAAGATACACATTATAAATTTAAATATATTATTATTTGATTTTAGATTTAATATTATATATAATAATAATATATGGATAATTTTTATGCTTACAATTGGTATCACAGCTATGTTTGTGAAATCAAATACTTTATATCTATTTGTTAGCATATTTTGCTCATTAAAAAATATTATTTGATTTTTATTTATGATGCATAAATTATTTATTTATATTATCGATTTATTTTTCTATCTAATTTGTCATATCACATGCTTGCAGGCTATGCGAGGTTCCTCGTATTTGATCGATGGATTGTTATTGACGATAATATTGTTGATGACGATGGCCTCCAATGGTTTATTTAGAAAAAATTAAGATTAAAGTAGAAAAAAAAACTCATAATATTTTGAGTACTACTCAAAATATGATTAACAATAAAAAAAAGATATAAATCACATGACTTTCTAAATATTATATAAATTTCATTAAAAAAATTCTTTATAGTAAAGTGCTGTAAGGTTACGTAAAGAAAAAATATAAGATTTGATCGGAAAGGGAAAAGTATAAGTTTGATCTTTATATGTTTTAACTTAAATATTAAAAGAAATTTCTTTCTAATAGATTGATTCTGACTATCAATAATATAAATTTAATTTGGGATTTATAATTTATTTTATTGTATTTGTAAACGTGAATGTGGATGTGGATGAAATTGATATTGGTGATACTGAAATTGGTCATCACAAATAATCTCATATTTGACATATTTGATCATGAGGAAATTGGGAGTTGAAGTTGTACCTTTTATTGGAAGCCTCTTTCTCTCACAATATAATTATATTCAAAATTTATCTATCTAATCGTTTTAAAATGGATGGCATCAAAAATATTATCTTCTTTCCCAAAATAAAATAAAAACATGATAAAATAAAGAAAATAAAATTATCTTTTTTTTTCAAAAATATTATATATTATACATTAATAGATATGATATATAATACATACATACATACATATATATCCTTTACGTTCAAGGAGGATAGTAGAGAGAAGAGTGTGTTGTCGACATCAAAATGCTTTTTATTCCTTGCACATGGCAATACGTTCTCCATGTCGTATTATATTCGTATGCCATTAAGCTACGACATCAAGCGTGTTCTCCATTGTGCCTTCCCAATATATTGTGATAATGTTGTACTCATTTAGCAGGAGAACTCTTGAGATATGGAGATCTCTCTTTCTTTGGTGGCCATCATCATTAAGAATGAAGACAATTGGGAAGGTGACTTTTTCCTGACCATTTGAATTCAGTGAACATATGCATTATTTAGCCCATTTTTTAATTTTTTTTTTCTAAATTGAAAAGTTGTACAAAAGTCTATGGAATACATCCTCTCTTATCGAAATTCACTTCCAGTTGTTACTATTAGGGATAGCAGTAGCTCAATTCATATTTCGGACATACTTAAGCGGAGTAGATAATCTAATGTTATTTTTAGATAATAGTATGTCGGATTTTTTTTATCTGTTCACGTCGACTTGAATTATTTAAGTCCGATTAATTTATCTTTAATCATATTTGAGACGAGTGGAAAAAATAAATATCGAAATTGGTCGGTCGGATTTATGCACGATCAAGATGGAATATATATATATATACATATATATACATACATATATATATACATACATACATATATACATACATACATACATATATACATACATACATATATATATACATACATACATATATATATACATATATACATATATATATACATACATATATATATATATACATATATATATATATATATCATAAATTTTTTATAATAAAAAGTTTTTTATTAATTGCTTAGCCTTTATTTTTGCCTTGTTAGAATGTTGCATCAATGATTGGCTCAGCTCTGCTTAGTTTCCAATTGAATTCATAGTCATGTTGGGATGAGGGGAACAGATGTTGATTTTATAGGAATGAGGTCAAAATTGGGTGACGACATGCAATTGAATCCACCACTCCACTCCCCAACTTCTCCATGAAATGATAGATTGAGGTCAAAATTGGGTGACGACATGCAATTGAATCCACCACTCCACTCCCCAACTTCTCCATGAAATGATAGATTGAGGTCAAAATTGGGTGACGACATGCAATTGGATCCACCACTCCACTCCCCAACTTCTCCATGAAATGATAGATTGAGCTCACTAAGAAAGGAATATTTTTATGGCATCTACATCGTCTCTTTTTTGTTCCTTGCACTCCACCTTATCATGCCAAAGCAAAAAAGAGGAAGCAATAAGAGGGCACGTAGTTGCCACTTAAAAGTTAGCAAAAGCACAGAACATATAATACTAGACTCAATAGAATTGGCATGAGTTGTTTGCTTTCAAGTTGACTTTTGATGTCTGAATATGGTCGAATCCGATCCGATTAGACATGCATCTAATTATTCATAAATAAAATTATTTTTATTTTAACGATATAATTTTTTTACTTCTTAACTACTCGATATAGGATGTGTTAACTTTTTCTTTTTCACTCTGAATAGCTTAAACCTAACTTAACCAATGAGCCATTCAAGTCATGGATTAAGAAATCAAATCAAATTGAATTAATCTTTTGTGTCCTGCTATTGAAAGGTATTTAAAAAATAATAATTCAATCCGTTACTGATCCGATTTGATTTTTCATTTATCATATTACAATCGAGCTTAATCTATCGATCGGATAATAGGTGCACGATAATAAGAATTTTAATGATCAAAATATTATCTTTTATATCTCATTTTAGGGATCTTTTCCTAACTCTATTTTATAACCTTCATCATTTTATGTTTTTTAAATTATTCTATTTATTTATTTATTTGGATTCTGATAATTATGATCGATCGCTTATAGTGGGATCCACGCCGCCAACCAATCTTGACGCAACAAGTGGATGGAGACGCTTGCCATCATCATTTAATGCACCAAGTACATTATTTTAGGGTTTGAAGAATGATTACACCTAAGCAAAAGCCCAAAGCTTTTGGATTCGAACGAGACTAACTTGGCAGAGACTTGGCCATATAATGCATACTTAATAGTTATGTACATATATATATTTCTCAGCTTTAGAGCTTTTTATTGGTCAATCTTTGTTGACTATTTATTTGTTGCGGTCAAAAGCGTGATGGGATTGGATTGGGCACATGTTGGGAATTGGCTTCACTCTCGTTCGAGGAACACCAATCCATTAAGCAAAGTGGAAAGCGGAGAGCGGTCATAAAGCTGCACCAGTCTATGTTGAGCAGTGCAACAAAGATGCCTGTAATTATTGTTTCTCTCTCTCTCTATCTCGCACGCGTTAAGATCGAGAAGAAAGAAAAAGTAAGAAAAGGAGATGATATTATAGTACGCTGTGGGAGTTCAATAATTGTGGTAATCCTCGTCTCTTTTTGACCATGTAATCTGGCATTCACAAAAGTAATAATTACTAATACTTCAAATAAATTAAAATATGTAGGCAAAAAATAATGAGACACTATCGCCCAATGTTCTTCCCATTAGCATAAACCAAACAAGAGATGATAAGTATAAGTTGATTCATGTGCTTTTAAATCTGATTTAGTTATTCGAGTGTTAATTACAGATTTTTTTTATAATTAATTATTTTATTAGTATCTAGATTTTTATATTTTTAAAAATTATCTTGAAATCTTTGTATTTACGTAAGTAAAATATTTAATTTTGTTACTTCTCATATCGTCGAATCTATTGACGAAAATATCGTATATATTCAGTAATAAATCAAAGTGAGATAGAATCTATCCAGTGATAAAACTTATGATATTCCTATCTGAAAAGTTAATGATATAAAAAAAATATTTTATCTTCATAAATATAAAAATTTTAATATAAAAATATAATATATAATTAATTCAGACAACATGATAGCACATTGTCACTTCCTCGACGTGCCTTACCATATGCATATTGGGAAGCACAGAGTCGTGGAGATGTCAACGTGTCATATGGTGTTTGCGTGGATGATATGTATTCGTCGTCTCGATATCACGTCAATCCCAAAAACAATCACAGTCGGTGGAAAATGCTTCGTGTGCACGTAACGGAATGGCTTCGATGCGGATTCCGTTACGATCGTCGTGATGTAGCGAATCAACGATGATAACAAGTACCCTTTAGGTCGGGTAATACCTGACAAAGCTCTTCTTCGTACGTCATGAGATCCACAGATAGCTCACACGTGGATTGTCATTACCGTGGAGACGTGGACGCGTGTTGGAAGGGTCGTGTTCTATCTCATCTCGTGTTCCATGTGACCCTCCCTCCAATGATTGAAGATGGAAGAATTTTAACTCGTGATAACAATACGACTGTATATAAAATAATATGGTCCATACAAATGATTCCCACAGATGGCATTTATACGGATTGATAGATTGAACGAGTACGAGCACGGTTTCCTCGTGTAAGACTTGGTAAAAGGAACGTGCTCACTTTGGAGCCATAGGTCAATTTTGGCTCGACACACGATGATGACGAGGCAGAGGATGACAACGGAGGAGTTGTGTTTGGTTTTTTTATGGCGGAGATGCATCCGTGTTCCCATCCTCCAACCTACGATATGCAACCCAATAAATACTTCTCAAATTATATATATATATATATATATATATATATATATATATATATATATATATATATATATATATATATATATATATATATATATATATTATGTATGAAAGCATGTGAAACTTATGGTTTTTTTTATATCCTTTCGAATTTTATTTATTTAAAAGGAATATATTTATGCACCTAATTTTTGCCTTCAAGTTAATAAAAAAAGCAAAAAATAGTCTCTCTTCAAAATTGATAAAAGAAAAGTATTGTTGAAATTAATAAGAGATATTTTTGATAGTATTTGAAACAAGAAACATCATTTGATAGAAAGAAAAAAAAATATTTTAAAAAATAAAAATAAATAAATTCCTGAAAAAAAATGCTAACTTTTGAACATTCCCATAGAACATCCCAACATCAAAAAATTTCATATAGATCTCATTTCTTCATGAAGGATGATTTTACCATTAATCATCTCCATCGTTGGTTAATTTTATAATTGGCTATCTCAGCACACCGACCATGCTAGCTCCGCATGTTGGTCGACGAGCTAGCAACGCTAACCCTAGTCACCTTCATCACTTTCATTACTCGCAGACTTTCTTTATCGTCGATCGTAAGTGAGGAAAGAGGAGGTGCAGCTTACATGCCCTTATCTCGTCGTTGATCATTTAGGAAGGGTTATCATATGTGAAAAAGGAGGGGGGCATGACCTATACACCCTCATAATCGATCGCGAGCAAAAAATGACGGTGGACAAACCCACATACAAAGATGAGCAAGAACAACAAATGATTGTTTAAAACGAACAAAGACGAAAGTGATAATAAGCCGGACAAAGATAGAGATAAAAATATTTTTTTTCAAACTAAGAGAATGTTATAAATTTTTTAAAAATTAAAACATTACACAAGACTTTCTAAAAATTTAGATTTTTTTTTTAAAATTCGCTCAAAATATTTTCAGAAAAATCGTTCAGAAAAGAAAGAAAAAAAAGTAAAAAAGCTTACGTGGATATTAACAGGAGGTGGATTACGGCGATGACGGTAGCAGTACAGTCCTTCCAGAAAAAAAAAAACCAAACCAAGCGTCGTCGGTGTGGGGTTTTTTTTCCGGCGGTTGGAGCGATACCGACATGAGCGGTTGGAGGAAGGGAGCGACAGGAGGGTACGTTACGGAGAGAGAAAGGAAGAGGACGAGACGTTACTCCGTCTCGTCCTCCATCACTACACCCGATCTCTCTCCCCAACTGCTTACCACTCCCGTCCTGCTCCTCGTCACACTTAAATGCATATAATAAATATAAAACAACATACCACGAATGTTAGAAACCAGTCGTTGACCGAGCAATCGGTGAGAGGATACCGTCGACATGCCAACAAACTCTCGCGCGATTTTGAGAGCGAGATGTCATCAACCTGATGGCACCGCGGCGCCGGATGCGACCATCGCAGAGCGGTCGAACCTCGTCGATCAAAACCATGCCGAATCGAATTAAATGGAGTTGGACGTTTCAGAAGGGAACAAAAAGGAACCAACAGCCTCCCCCCATACCTCCGTGACGCACCGTACTGCGACCGCGTCAGAGGGCCATTCGAGAAGGGGAAACGCGAGTTATTCCTGCGGTTTGGAGTGGGAAAAGATTCACTTGCGCGCATCAGTATTTAGAGAAAGAAAAGAAAAAACAATTAATGCAATTCTCTTCGTACCCGGTCGGTAGTACGCCCACGTACTCGCCTTGTGGTTGGAGAAGTCGATGGGCCCCAGCAATCAACCTGGGACGGACCAGCTGTGAGGAAGATATTTATTATATGGCAAAGAGGCGCGAAAAGAGGAGAGGTAGAGACGGCGACGCGTGTTCATCATCCAGCTGTACTCAATCAAACCGCCTTTCTGGTGGAGACCGGAGAGGCGGTCGGGTACGAGTAACGTCCTGTAACCGGTCGCGCTAACCGGTTACTCCCGGTATCTTCCCAACTCCCCTCCCCTCTCTCTCCTATATAAACTAACCCCGGTTGTTCTCATTTCTCTTCGTCTTTCCCTATTCCTCCTCTTTCATCTTCGGTAACTCTCTCTCCTAAAGTAAACGCAAGAAAAGAGGCGATTCGGAGCACCTTCTGCTCTCAGATCCATCGCTAGGGCTTGTGATCTTTATTCTTTTATTCTTCTCTAGTTGGGGGTAGTCGATCGAAGGATGTCGTCGATGGTGAGGACTTCGGTAGTTGGCCGGAGTAAGGGGATGGATCGGATCAAGGGGCCGTGGAGCATCGAGGAAGACGAGGCGCTGCGGCGGCTGGTGGAGCGGCATGGCCCGAGGAACTGGACCTTGATCAGCCGGTCCATCCCTGGGCGTTCCGGCAAGTCGTGCCGCCTCCGGTGGTGCAACCAGCTCTCGCCCCAGGTGGAGCATCGCCCCTTCACGCCGGAGGAGGACGAGACAATCATCCGCGCCCATCGCCGGTTTGGTAACAAGTGGGCCACCATTGCCCGCCTCCTTTCGGGCCGCACCGACAACGCCATCAAGAACCACTGGAACTCCACCCTCAAGCGGAAGTGCAGCCCGACCGCCTTTGCCGCCGCGGCCGACGGCGCCGGGGGATCCGCCTTGGCGCTGGACCGCGACGAGGAGACCGCGGCGCGGCCTCTGAAGAGGGCGAGCAGCGTCGGGCCAGTGCTAGCGTCCGCTAGCGCGCAACTTTGCCTGAGCCCTGGGAGCCCAACAGGGTCGGATTTGAGCGACTCCACCCACCATGGCCACCCGGCAGCGGAGGCGTCTTGCATTTACCGTCCAATCCCCAGAACCGCCGGCATCACCGTACCCCCTTCCTCTTCTCCTTCCACTGCCACCTTCCAAGAACATGACCTTCAGATCGAGGCGACCGGCGTCTCCTGTACTGCGTCACCATCTTCCTACGCCAAGGACGATCCTTTGACATCGTTGACCCTATCGCTCCCTGGAACGGACCGAACAGTCACATCCAACCAGATCCACCAGTGCCCTGATGCAAAGACCGGCGACGATCGGCCGCCGCATCGCCCGTTTCAATTCAGCGCCGAGTTGTTGGCGGTGATGCAAGAGATGGTCCGCAGTGAGGTGAGGAGCTACATGTCCTGTTTGGAGCAGCACGGCATCACGCGCACCCAGCCACCTCCTGAGGCGGCCATCTGCGACGCCGCCCCCAAGCGGATTGGACTCGTGAACATCGATTAGATTATCAGTCCTCGCTTTAGCACTGAACAGCGTAGAAGAAAGGCGGCGACATCGAATTTATTTTTTGTTTATTTTCCCTTCTTCCCTGCTTTTTTCTTGTTCTAAATCCGTCGCGTTCTCTTCGAACCAATAAGCTGATGTGATCTATAAGACATGTTCAAAGAAATAGATAAGAAAAAAGAGCCTTTTGTTTCTGTTTCGTTTAATGTGGTCGGTCGGCAGAGCAGGAAGAACTGCCGTCAAAAGATGTGCTGCGGCTGGCGACAATTGAACGAGTGCCATGGTGATTTAAGACTTGGGGGTAAGCTTTCTTATCGTACTCTGCAGTTGTCAAGACAGGATTACCTTCTACGACTCTCGGAAGACTGAAACAACGGCGGCTCCACGGATGTACCAGTTGCAAACACTAGCCCAACGGTTTCTTCCATCTTCAACAGTGAGATATTTTTCGATGGGTCGCGTTACAGAGACGGCTTAAGAGCAACAATAACAAATTACACTGATTAAGAACAACAACAAATGTCTTTGTATACCTCATGTTTGGAGTTTGCTCACTGTGGAGTCTTGATTAGTCTTCACAGTTCGACCGTCACATCAGAAGCAGATGGAACAGTCAGACACTGCAGCACTACTACCTGCCAACAAATGTATAACAATTGACGACCTGCTTAGAAAAAGACATTTCTTTTAGGTTCAACGGCTGACGAAATCAAAGGAAGAACTTTGACGAGAAATTTGGGGGCATGTCAAATCGTTGGGTAACTGACAGCAAAACAAACTGCGTAAGACACAAGACATCTCGTCACTGCAATAGACTAGCATTTGATAACAAGTCATTAGAACATCACATCAGTGCCGCCCACAATATTAAGGCCACCGACGTCTAAAAAAGTCAAACGACATTATCAACAGAGTTGCTGCATAATTACTTTTTAAGTTTGTCACGTCTGATGACCAATTTTACTTGCACAATTAACAACAAATTGAGCTTCAATTTAGTTATAAATCTCGAGAGCTTACATGAGTTACTCTTCCCCCACGATGAAAACACATCTTGCTTCACCATATAAAGGGCTGGCCAAACCGGACCATACAAGAGCCGGATGA
Organism: Musa acuminata AAA Group; assembly: GCF_036884655.1. Classification (NCBI taxonomy): domain Eukaryota; kingdom Viridiplantae; phylum Streptophyta; class Magnoliopsida; order Zingiberales; family Musaceae; genus Musa; species Musa acuminata. Next base: position 43,185,657 of record NC_088335.1, read on the forward strand.
AAATAAGAGCTCCGACAGCTCGCTTTTGAGTGCGATCCATTAATGCTGTAACTTCTGTTTGAAACGTTCTGTGATTTCATCGAATCCTGTTGCAACCATCATATGTAAAAAGAAGAAACGTTCTGTGATTTTTCAGCAGTACCTTAAGACACCATGAAAAGTATGAAATTTCTACCAATTTTTATATTTCTACAGAAATATCCTGCTCTTGATCAGGGAAAAAGAGTACCAAGGAACAGCTTAAAAGCAAAAAAAGACAATAGGCATCACCTTCGAAAGGAAACCAAATCCAGACATGAAATGAGTCACCATGTACAAATATATACATAACGTAAAAGCCTTCTTATGTTTGCATTACATCAAATAAGGGTTGGCTGGCAAATACACTTGAAATATCGGAACCTTTTAAGCAGAAAACAATTATGCTAAGCCAGGCAAACAGATTGCTCGACAAAAAATTAACTTGTTCGCTTAAAGAAGAGTGATGAGGAATAAAAGTCCCATATATGCATGAATTTCCAATCAGCAGCCAACTTTAATTTCAAGCATTATGTCTCTTAGTCCAAAGACCAGAGCTCTCTGGTCATAGAAGGATTTATGGTAAATCATTTGAGTTCAAGATGAAACATAAAACACCATAGAATTGGAATAGGAAGTATTGATTTCTATATTTCAGCATCGTACCTTCTCTGCAACAGAACCCATGAAGACTCATCTATGGAAAACTCATTCGGAGACGATATTTCTCTACTGCTCAGAAAACTATCCAAAACCCATTGTCAATCAGAGAGGCAAGCTCTGAACACCCCTGAAAAGTAAGATATATAATTACAGAGATGTGTGAATCCTAGGCCTCACTAATTTCTTAAACCGCGGGCTGCAACTAGCGATGCCAAACCATAGAATCATGTCTCCGAGATGGTGATATAAAACACCAGGTTAATGCTCACAGAAATATGCAGAACAATATATCAAAGAATACTATGCTCCAAACTTGCCTAACACTATAGAAATAACTTATTTCTGCAAAATGGAAACCATAAGAAGCATAAAATAACATTATTGGAAAAATAAAGTATAAAAGCATTAGTAAAACTATTAAAGGCATGCTTCAAGACTCTAGTAAGAAAGGTTTGAATCGCGTCATTTAGTTCATGCGGAATGAGAGTGTTCGGAATCTCATATTACAGGTCGGGTTTTTTTGATTCGCATGTCTCAAGCACGTTGGGCCAATGTTTCTATCATAGTGGATTTCTCTTGACGCGGATCGGGTTTCCCAACTCATGCGTCCCGGGCACATTTGGCTTTGCACCTCTACCATAGCAGAATTTTCTTTACATGAGTTGGGTTTTTCGACTCATACATCTTAGACACATTTGGCCTTGCACCTTTGTCGTAACGAATTTCTCATTACACTAGTCGAGTTTCCCGACTCATGGGTCTTTGAAGCATTTGGCCTGGCCTCCGTCGTAGTGGATATCTCTTTATGTTGGTCAGGTTTAATCGACCCACGTATCTCGAGCGTAGTTGGCGTGGTGCCTCTACCGTGGCAAATTTACAATAGCGTGAGTTGAGTTTTCCGACTCATGCGTCTCGGACACATTTAATCTTACGCCACTACTATAGTGGATTTCTCTTATGTGAGTCGAGTTTCCCGACTCATACGCCTCAAGCTCATTTAGCCTTGTATCTTTGTCATAGCAAATTTATTTTTATATAGGTCGAGTTTTCCAACAAACTCATCTTAGGCACATTTGGCCTTGGGATTATGCAATAGCGGATTTCTCTTTATTCGGGTTAGGTTTCCCGACTCACAAGCGCACTTGGCCTTGCGCTTCTATCGTAGCAAATTTCTTGTTACGCACATCTAGTTTTCTAACTCACGAGTCTTGGCCGCATTTGACCTAGTGTCGTTGTTGTAACATATTTACCTTAGCACAAGTTTGGTTTACCAACTCATGTATCTCAGGGGCATTTGGCCTTGCACCTTCACCTGGTAGGTTTATCCTTACATGGGTCAAAATTTCTAACTCACATGCCTTGAGCTCATTTGGCCCTACACCACTATGGTGGGTTTATCCTATTGTGAATTAAATTTTTTGACTCACATGCCCAGTTCATTTGGCTTTGAGTCTCTATCATGGTGAGTTTATTTTGGCATGAGTCAGATTTCCCGACTCACACACCTAGAGCTCATTTGGCCATACACTGTCATGGTGAGTTTATCTTAGCATTGGTCAGATTTTTTACCTCACACGTCTCGGGCTCGTTTGGCCCTATGCCTCCACTATTGCTGGTTTATTCTAGCATGGGTCGGATTTCCCTACTAAAGCCTCGGGCTCATTTAGTCATGCACCTTCACCGCGGTAGGTTTATTTCCCAACTCATAAGTCTCGAGCTCATTTGGTCCTGTGTCACTATGGTGGGCTTCAAATTTTTTCTCTATTGTAGCAAATTTCAAGTCCTCTTTCTATCATGATGAATTTCAAATCTTCCTGTTGTGATGGGCTGTAAATCTTTCCTCCACCGTGATAGATTTCAAGTCCTCTCTTCGTTGTGGTGGATTTTTGATCTCACTATCATGATGGGTTTTGAGGTCTCGCTCCATCATGACAGATTTCAGGTCCTCTCTCTATCATGTAGGCATTTTGTGATTTGCCCTCGACGGGACACTTGTTTTGATCTTGATAAGAGAGAGACAGGTCTCCTCCTTCTAAATCCTCTCTTTTCATAGGGTAATGTTCATTCCTCTATCTGAGCCTTTAGAGTCTAGAGTCTTCAAAGCCTCGAGAGTTTTTAGCCTCACTCCGAGGACCTCATTAGGAGTGTCTTCCCCCTGGCCCCGATTCTCGACATGGTGGATCCATCTTCGAGTCATCTATCATGATGTCAGTTCTACTCTTTTGTCTCAAGTCGGGATGTCTCACCTCTTTCATAAGTTCTTCATGATCCTCTAATCACTAGTCAGTCGAGATTTGTGCTCCATCTTCGGACAATCAAAGAGTGGAGGAGGTTGGGTCCTCTTCATCGGAAGGGGCTTCTCTCGTGATCCCGAGGGTTCTTCAGGACTTAAGAATCTATGGGGAGTTTTTATGATTATAATTCAGTGGTAAGCGCACCTCTCTTAGATCACCTTCGAATTAAGTATCTTATCTTGGCCGAGTTCGACCTGTAAGTTCCTCGACTCGGTCAATACCCTTTTGATCCTAGTTCAGGATTTTTCTGCTTATCTCATGACACCCTTGAGGCGAGCTTTTGTCTTCTTTTTCACCCATTAATAGTGTTATGCATTCAATGGTGGGAAATATCATCTTTCCAAATGACGCTCAACTCATAGCGCTACTTAATAGTATTCATCGGAGAATATCGGCATGTCGATATTATTTCGACCTATACCTTTTTTGTCACTTATTTTTTTTATTATGCAATGAGAGAAATGGCTACTGCATAGCCGCTCGAAGGGTCTTCAAGGTCAATGGTGCCCCTTCCAATAATAAGAGTTGGAATGAGCACTTCTTCTTTGTGAGTTCAAGTTAAGATTGGGGGTTCAACCTCACCTGGTTGGCACATTACATTGATAATACCCCCTTCTTTCCTATCAGATGAAAAGGTAAATCAAGTGCTTCAACTAAGGGATATACTTTCTTCCTTTGAGATAGTCCAAAAGATGGATGAGGAGTAGCTAATCAACGTGAGTATTAGCCTGACTCCTTAGAGTACGACTCAAAATTCTCATCACTTAACATTTCTTTTTTATCTTCAACTTTATGATTTTGATCTTATACAGACATAAATCTACACATCTTAAAAAGGAAGGAGCCTGACTCTTTATTAGGTACAACAGAGCCCCGTTCGGTCCCAACGGCCTCTTGTGAGCCGTCGATAGAGGCATTGGACCCCTTTAGTATAGCTATCATAATAGCGTTGGCCGACCAAAGAAGAAGCACAATGCCATAGCAAAGAGGATCCCATGCCCCCAAAGGGGCGACATGCCCGAAGAGCTAGCTTGAGAAATAGAGCCTTCCCCGATTGTAGCACTAGTGCCTCCAAGAAGCCGGAGTTCTAGGTCGAGCTCGAGAAAAAGGTGGAGCAGGCTAAGATTAATGCTAGACTTGTGAAGGGGGAAGCCCCTACCCTTCATGGCCTTGTAAATGGCTGACCTGTCAAATCTAACCTCGGAGATCGTTGTAGCCCCGATGGGAAGATATAAGGGACATGCAAAAGGTGTGGGATGAAGGCCTAGCTGTGAAGCAATATTATCATAAGTCCTTGTGCCCGAGGATGACGAAGCAGCTCTATTGCTCCCCCCTCGAAGGTCTTGATCGACAAATGCTATCGAAATGAAGTGGTGGTAAGTTAGGCTGCTACCATCTCCCTCGATTTTGCTTCAATGACTTATTTATTTTTTATTTGTAGCATCACCATCATGTGACAACTCTCATTGATAGTGTCCAAGATGCTGGCATTGTCATTCACTAGCAGTCCACTATGATTTTCAACCTTCGAGCTAAGATCGAGGAGCTAAAGAAAGGGGGAGTCTCGATTGTTGTCGTCGAGGCGGAGGCTTGAGTGATCAAACTAATGCATCAACTGGATGACATTGAGTAGTGCCTGGCTGGCCTCATCAAGCAATTAAAGGAAGTCCAAGGCCACAATTGCGTGATGGAAGATGAGCTTCTACGGTTCACCCGAGAGCTGGATACGAAGACAAGTAGCTCAAAGCTCACTGAGGAGTTGGACATGGTGAAGATGTGTAACTCGAAGTTCGTCGAAGAGGTTACATGGCTACTGAGAAGGCCTGCAAGCTAAAAAGAAGCATCGACGGGCAAACGAAACTATATATTAGAGTACCAATAGGATAAACTACCTCCTCTACTCCGACATCCCATCTTGATTCGTCAAGCAATACATTATTGATCAATCTGTTGACCCGTTGCCATCTCATTCTCTTTGAGAGTTTCAAAGGACTTAATTTCATCGAGAAACACGAAATCAATCACCAATATGATAAAGCAAAGTTAAAAACCTGTTATTTTGTGGCCATGGTTAATGTTTCGTTAGTAGGGTGTTATTATCATCGTATCCTTCTGTGTTGGTTTATATACCTTCAAGGGGTTTTAGGTTGACCGGAAGAGTTAAGCCCACCATTCCAAACACGTGCTTTGCAAAGTTCCGACCAAGGAAACCTCGAGGTTATTGCAAGAGAATTGAATCTTAGAAGCATGAAATCAAGAGTTAAATCCAAAAGGTGAAGAGAATGTAGTAATCTTGGTGTTGATCGCTACATGAGCTTTTAAGCCTTGTTCTATGAGATCAAGGTCGAAGCGTTGACCAATGTATATGACCGGCTGATGCGGAACGCTTTGTTTGAGAGGAAGATGACATGGGGATGTTGGTCGTATATGAATGATTGATGGGCGATGTGATTCGTGCGAGGAGATCGGGTCGTCAGTGTTTGATCGGACATCGGCCTGCTCGATTTGACCCGACTCCGGTCCGATGGATTGACCGGGACAGGACAAATAGGCTGATTTGACCCGACTCAGGTCTGGTCGCGAGACCAGATTGCGTGCACCCTCGGGCATCCTTGAGGTCAAACGAGGCCAGCGTCGATGCCTCAGCGTCGCGATTCGGCTAACGATTCGATGTACGAAACGAAGGCTCAAACCACGCCCACTGGCTTTCGAGGCCTCGAGTCGTTACCCGAGTCGCTGCTTTGAGTTGATACCTTCTTCCATCTCCTTCACAGTTCTCGCTGTCCAGACAAACCAAACTGTGTGCGGAGTCGAAGACAAATGTCCCAATCAACACACGCATGGTTACACAAAGCTACTTCCAAGGAGCCAAAACAGACCACTATCTTCCAACATTGCTGCGGCAAATCCCATCGCATCCCTCTGTCCTCCACAACTCCAATAGAAAGAACGAAGAAAAAAAGGTGGCATTCCACCATCCACCGACGGTCCTCAGCCTTTCTCTTGTCCTCTTCCTCCCCTCTGTAATTCCCAATTCCTGCAACTCTTTCGACTGCAGATATCGTGCCAAGGAAAATGAGCAGAGAGAGGAAAGCTTAAAAGGATCAAGTGTGTCGCACAACAACAGCTGAGGAAGATAAATTTTGGATTTTTACGGCCACAACAACAGCTAAGGAAGATAAAAATTAGATCTTTAAGGGGGCTAATTTTCCGGAGGTCACGCGCCGCCGCGGCCGCCGCGGTTGTTGTTAGGGATCATCTTCTCGAAGAAGCCGATGGAGAGGAGGGAGAGCGAGAGCTGCACCTCGTCCTTGCCCCACCGTTGCTGGGGGTGAGGCCGCCCCGTCATGGGCGAGGGAAGGGCGGCCGAGGGGGCGAGGAACGGGAGGATGTAGAGGGAGTGGAGGCGGCGGAATCCGCCTAGGGCGAGCACCACCGCGCGGAGCTGCTGCTTGCCGCACGGGACCTTGACCCAGTCTCGGGTGCACACCGCCTCCCAGAGGCGCTCGTCCTCCGCCAGCCTCCGCCACCCTCGGCTCACGCACGCCGCCCTCCCCAGCGTCCGCGCGTCCGCCCTTTTCAGCACCTCGAGCAGCAGGTCCTCCCCGAGCTCCGCCGCGGACACCGCCTCCTCCGGAGCCGCCACCTCGGCGGATCTCGGCCTCTTGTTCTTCTTCTCCTCCTTTCCGTCGATCGAACGCCTCTTCATCGCCGCTCCTCCGCTGCTTGTAGAAAAGCCTCAAAGTGCGAACTCGCTCTCCATTACGCTCCGAGAGTCGATAATATATTATATAATATTGAAACAAAATAGTTATAATTACTTAACAACCCCTATCAAATCTTAAAATACCTTTTTTTTATTATAATGATAAAAAGAAGTTACTGTGCACAACAATTTCTCGCGAAGTCAAATCTACAGCGGCCAGTCATTAAAAATATATATATTATAATGAAAAATGCTTATAAGTTGCTCAATTACCAACAATATATGACTGTGCAGAGGCATGATTTAGATAGGGACAAATGTGTAATCTTAATATTCGGTTTCCGAGAGTTAATGGGCTGATGGGATGCACGTGAAGGCGTGCCGTGTTGTCTGCCAGTAGTTGGTGCAATTCATGGCATCCACGATGAAGACAAAGCGTTGGAGAAGAAGACAAGAAAAATATGATCCTCTGATTCCTCTCTTAGTGGGTTCTTCCATTTAATATGGATTGATTTTTTTTTTACGATTTTCTTTTTTTTAGCTTTTATCGGATACTATCTTATATTTATTTTTTATTTTATCTTTATTTTTTTTAATATTAAATGTTCCTCATGGTTGTCACCCACCACTTCCATCATATTCTTATCAATTCTTATCATTCGTATCTTAAGATTTTATCAATTCGACTCGGTCGTGATTGTCTTTATCCCGCTACGTGTGAATATAGAAGAATATGAGATTATATATGATAATGGAGCTTCGAGATAAGACATGGAGTTACCGATTATGCTCGTGACCGAATGATGCACTTATGCTTGAGGGTACTATAGGCGAAGACAGTTGAGCAGAAAGAGTTGGATGAGGAGTTCGACTACAGTGGGCACGAACGATGATGGGATTGAAGTGGTACACGTCGAAGATAAGGAAGAGGAAGAAGGTAGCCACGATAAGATAGAAGCGACTACATGGAGATGGTAGGGCCTTGTGACGAAGGCGAGTAGTAGCGAGGGGCATTACAGGTTTCACAAGAAATAGAGGGTACTAAACGAAAAATTGAAAACCAGGGACACCTTCCGGCAAAAGTCTAAAAAGGAGGGGTTTTTTCATGAAATTTACCCAATTTTTTATTACGACTTCTTTGATATAATTTAATATTTGCATCACAATGACATTCTCAGTTCATACGTGCCATGGAAGTCAGCACTCTTCCTTCCATGTCAAACCCCTGCATATAAGTCAATCAGTTCATATGAGCTTTTCAGGAAGCCACGGCTTTCAACTTTTGCTGGTCCCCAGCAGGGTTGGAATACAGATGATGTACTATAAAATCTCTGCCTTGTGCTTTCAGGTTCGTATGACGAAGAAAGAGTTGCAGGCTTATCTTGACTTGCAAAGGACATGTAGAACAATTCATGATCTTTGACAGTGTTTGGTAGCAGAAAGAAACAACTGTGCCGGTGCAGCAGTTGACGAATGCATTCAGAAACCGGTAGATAAATGTGATGAGGACAAGTATTGTGAGGAGATGGGAAGGTCAACAATGGTGGTAGGTTTGTGGTCTGCAAACAGGAAGTATAGTTTCCATGATGCAAGAGAAGAAGAAAAAGGAGAGTATGCCGAAGAGATCAGTACCAATGTCAAACGAGCACAGAGAGATCCGAACTGCCAAGAAACCAACAACTCCAATTTGTCAACTAGTCATGTTTGATTCAGACCGTAATCCTCTATAAAACTAGGCACTGATGCATCTTCCTCGATATCACCTCTTCATAAGGTATCTATCATTCCCTCCACATAGCAGTGTCGGTAGGATGAGATGGGTGCGGCGTCCCATGGCCCTTGTGTTCTTGTTTCTGATGACATGCTTGGTTGCCCTCTCCTGTGTGTGCATGGCAGAAGGCTCAAGGGTAATACCTGATCATGGCCACCACTCCACGCTATCTCCAGCTTTGACACTGGCGAGAGCTCGCTCTGGTCCAAGCCTGCGTGGTCCTGGGCACTGATCGCCATCATGCTTCTTCTTCCTCTTCTTCTTCTTCTTCTTCTTCTTCTATTCTCAGTACCTTTTGCCTCACGGAAGAGACAATTACGAGATGAGTTTATGACAGTGTGTTTGATTCTTCAAGAATGATTCTGAAACTCTTCTATGAATACTTATCTTGTATTATACGCCAAAAGCAAGTAAGTTTTGAATAGAAACTCTCTCTCTCTCTCTCTCTCTCTCTCTCTCTCTCTCTACAAGTGCATGGTTGAGGTAGGAGCATGACGTGCGTGTAGACGTTTCATGCATACGTAGGTGTGCAGGTCTATTGCAGAATTCAGAGGATTAACTTGAAATAGAATTAAGAGCAGGATTCGATGATCTTATTATTAGTCATCATCCACGGCAAAGTCGTTTATGTGAGAAGTTAGAACCGATTCATGTGCAGTCGAATCCAGCAGAGAACATCGACTACTGTTTAAGATACGGCTCAAATCCAATCTCTAGGAACTAACAACACGAAAGAGAACAATCTATTGATGATCTTTGTGTATGTTTTGTAACTCTTAGCTGAAAGTTCCAACGCTACAATTCTCATAAGTTTCTCGATAAGGTCTAAATCTGTACAAACACTTCAAATCTATGCAGTTCAACATAACTTAAGCAGTTATCTCATATGTTATAATCAATCAACTAGAAAGAAAAATGACGTCACGAAGGAGGAAATAATAAATGCTATTAATAAAAATGATTCATGAGAGGGTGGAAATCACAAGATGATCAATTTTAAGTGAATATTTAAAATAAAAAATATACACAAGAAGAGATAGAAAAATATAATATAATACAAAATTCACTGCAAAGAATTTTATCAATTGCACCTCTTTAGCAGCTTGTGTAAAATAAAGAATTTTATCAATTAATGTTAAATCAATATTTCTTATTGATATATGTTCAACAATCCTTAGTTTTATCATTAGATATGAAGATAAAGTATACAAGTTAAAAAGGATTCTTTATGGGTTTAAACAAGTTGCACTAGCATGAAATTTTTAAATTAAAATATATTTTATTTAAAATAATTTTTAAAATACTCGTATAAATATAATCTATGAAAAATAATTTTGATAGAGATATTCTATTTATATGTCTGTATGTAGATTATTTGATTTTTATTAGCAATAATCCTTCATGATTAAAAAACTTAAACACCCAATGAAGTTGAAGTTCGAGATGATAGACTTAGGCCTTGTGACTTATTTGTTAGGCATCAAAGTCAAACAAGATAGTGAATAATTTTTTTTATTTCACAAATAAATTATGTAAAGGAGATCCTAAATCTATATAGAAAGTTGTCAATCGTATTGATATATTAGTGAAATATAACAGCAAGTTGACTAAAAAAAGAGAAGATAAACTAATTAATCTAATTTATTATAAAAATATAGTCAACTGTTTAAGATACTTGAAATCTCACTTGATTGTTAAAGGACATAATTTGATATATTATTTGTAATTACTTTGATAAATAGATTTATGAAAATTTGTAAAGCATCTCATAATTGACTATTACCTTATAAAGCATCTCATAAATAGATCTATGAAAATTTATAAAGGTTGCTAAGAGGACATTATGGTATATTAAAATGATAATTGACTATGACATATTATATTCTTAATGTAAGAAGTAATATCTTATTGGATTCAATAATAGTGATTGGACAACGAGTTTCCGATTTTATCTAAATGAAGTTCTATTTATTTGGTCTTCGAAAAAATAATATATCAACTTATGAAGCAAAATATGTACAACAATCTTTTATGTTTTTCATGCAATTTAGATGTTTCATATACAATGAAAAAAAATCCAACCAAAGTTTATATTGATAATAAGTTACTTATTACCTTTTGTCGAGAATTTAGCCTAGAAGACCAAAACATATTTAGTAAGGGAGTACGTCAAAACTAAAGAAGTTAAGGCAGACAACAAATATACTTACAAAGTCATTAAAATTTAAAGTATTTCAATAATTAAAAATAAAATTTAGGAAAGATAATATGAGTCATAACTTATTCATCCTTTGGAGGCATCATAAAAAAGTTCATTGTATTAAAAGATATTGTATATTAAAGGCTCTATAGGAGATTGAACCAAATTAACTTATGATTTTTGAAAATTAAAATAGTCTTTTGGAGAGAAAATATTTATATTAAATATATTAAAATTTCTATATTTATAAGGACTATATAAACTTCAGGTGTTGTGCCATGAGAGGCAAAGAGTTTGAAGTTATAATGAGTATATGAAACAACTTTTGTTTTGCTCGTATTCTTTTTTTGTGTTATAGCTCCTCACTTTGGGTATTTATTCGACATCATATTGGGGCTACTATAATAGTTGAAGGAGTAAGTACCACCCAACACTAGTAGTGACTTCCTCAACTCTATGATGCTTAATAAGATGTTCGATTTCCTCATGTGAAACTCAACAACATCCTCTCGCAACCGAAGTCCAAATTCTACTCTAGTCCACTCGCTTGGTTAGCCCCCTCATCTAGGCCTTATTAAATTATATGATTTAATTAATTAGATTTTGATTAAAGTTATGATTAATAAAAAGAAAGTCCATTTATCTTATGAAATATTATGAGAACTTTGACAGAAAGGACTCTCTTAATTATTTTTTCTAGAACCTCCTAGGGATCTAATCAAAATAGTTATCAAAGATCACATTTGATCTCTTCTCTTCCCTCTTTGATTGATTTATATTCTATTGATAACAGTAATTGTATGGAAAATAGGATGAGAAAAAAAAGAGAGTCTAAAATCTTTTGGAACAGAATCATATTAACGATATAATGACAAATATATGGTGCTATGCTTAAGGACATTGAATGTATTTTGTGATATTCAATGCATTCTACTAATTATGATATCGACAAATATGCATCATTATCCTTAATTTATAATAATTTTGATTTTAATCATAACATAAATGTTATATATTATAATCTTTTTTTTTTTCTTATAGCCATGTGTTTAGGAAGATCTCCAACTTGCTCATTTATATATCACCCATTGGATTCATCACCTCTAACCTCATACAATCATCCCTTAAGGTCCGACGAGAAAGAAAAAGGATAAAGTGTATGAAGAGACGATGATAATGGTCAAGGAAGGAG